>NC_137458.1:208691835-208924335 GCF_964235325.1 Thermobia domestica | reverse complement strand
ATAAGTCTAATATACCAGAAAAGGATAATTCTTCGAAATTCAGCATTCAGAGGCATAATGTTTAACTTATCTTAACAAATGGGTAAGTTGAGTAAGAAAAGATGGGCTCCAGCAAAATAAATTAAATAAGCTTCCTTAGGGATTAATATTTAATGCTCATCAGTGTGTGTGTGTGTGTGTGAGTGTGTGAGAGTCGGAATTTAATTTTCAGTGGATGTGGAGTTCCGGTTTCAAGTCAAGTTAAGAACATACTTTATATAGAGTCGGCGGTAAACAGGGACGTAACACCACTTTCTTTGGAAACAGCTAAAGATTATGTAATCGCTTCTCAATCGAGGGGTATTAGATTCAAATCCTGTTCCTTACTCAAGTTTTCATCCATGATCTTCCTCAAAAACTTCATGCAAATTCTTGGATAATATTTTTAAGTACATTTATGTATATAACAGTCTTCCTTCCAAAATTCTTTCCCATTGTTTCAATTTCCCCTATTTTCAATTTATGATCGAGTTTCATGCTCATTTTCCCGATAACACGACTGCACACCTCTCTTTCCGTCGCTGTTCGCAGGCTAACTATGAGTAACACTAAGCCAGAAGTTCTATCGTCCGTTCCTCGAAGATTTAAGATTGCTCTCTGCTTATCTATTTCCCACTTTGTTTCTCACTGCTGCATAGACATCCGACACAGTTGCCAGTCTTTTTTTTTAATCAGCCCTCATATATATGTTCGTCAATATGAGAACAAAACCTTTATTACACTTTTCCTCCTGCAAATATATGTTTGTATTCAGTTTTGCATGTTTTCGGTTAAGCGTGTGTGTGTGTTCATTTTGGCTTATTGTAAACTTTATTTCCCATATTTCGTTAATTTAAATGGCATAAAAATCCTGTCGTATTTATAAACTTATTACACAGATTGTTTAAAAATTAGCAACAAATAGTAATGTCCCTTCATAACCTTGTTTGAATAGTGGTCTTATGCAATATCTAGGTTGCAAAGAATGAAATCTAAATTAACAAGGGCTCCAAACTATGACCGAGGTTTAAATCCGCTGCAATTGGTGGGTGTACGGACCATCATGCAAGATCAATTCTCACAGTATGGGCCTTACTCACCACACAATTTCACCTGCAAGATAGCTGACTTGCACGAGTACTCAACCGGCCCCAGTTTCCATAAGTTTGATAAAGAGTTTGGTTTACCAGCCAAACCTCCTTTAGAATATGCGTATATATATTACACTGTCTGTCCGGGAGACAAACAAATCTCAAGAATTACTTGATTGGACACGATCAATTTTGGCCAGGATGCCAAAAATTAGGAATTGAGTACGTTCATGGTTGAGATCCATCCAGTTGATCCAAAGATATGGCCTCTCATGTATTTTCACAGGGCGCTGTTATAGATAAATTGCTCCTTGGTAATATGCAAATCAACTGTACCTTTAAATAAGTTTGGTTGCATACCATTCACTTACTTTCAATATTGTAACCAAACTCCTTCACGTGGTGTACATATGACAATGTTACTTGTTGTAAATATATACAGTATATTGTGTTGTTATCTGTTCGCATGTAGAATATTGAGGATTAACTTATTATTCTATTATTATTATTATTATTATTATTATTATTATTATTATTATTATTATTATTATTATTATTATTATTATTATTATTATTATTATTATTATTATTATTATTTGCGAATGTAGGTGGAAAGTCGAGAATATTCGTGGTTATTCTTTGAAGCCCTATTAGTTGTTAATATCTTCTATTAATTACTCATACGGTACAGATTAACCTTCATACCAAACTAGTATTCGTTGAAGCTTTCCTTCTTCCTCTTTGCTTTTCAGACTCTATAGTTATGATACTGCCCACCCTGTGGTCCTGATTCCATTCAGGAAACATATAATAGTACATGGTTCTGCAACTTGTTAGAAATCTCCATTTTACGTACCTACTACACAGTGGTGGATCTAAAAGGTAAAAACTGGGGGAGGGGGCAGCCATTAACCAGACTATGATAATATATTATGAGTTTATTATAAACTTTCAAAAAATGTATATAAATAATAACGTAAACTATTTTTGTTAGTCAAAAAACTAGGGGGGCTAGGCCATTCTGGCCCCGAGCAAGATCCGCAGCTCCTACTACAATATTTAATGAACATTTTTCGAGTCAGAAGTCTGCGTTCAAGAGAACTTCAGTACGATTTTGATTAATTTTGTAATTTCTATTTACATTGTTTTTATTTCCTTTTAAGATGTTTGGTTTATTATTCAAAACTTTATTTATTAACCATGTCAGTTTGTGTATTCATCCTCATGTTCGGGAGACAGAAAAATCTAAGTAACTACTTCATTGGTCACCATGAATTTTGATTAGAATGATAGAAGTTCTAAAGTTAAGTTAGGAATTGAGTTCTTTGATATAGATGATCCATCCACTAGAAGTGTAGAAATCAACCATTTCCGGTTTTAACGTTGATCACTATAGGATAAAAAAAAGGTAATAGGTACCGAAAATTAATTCTAGAAATAGGTACTACCTTCTCTCTTAACCCTGTATTCAAACCAGAAGTGGCAAAATTGAAGAACTCATGTTTCAACTTCGATTGCTTTGGAGTAAAAACGGTAATATAGGGTGGCCCAAAAGAAGGTATACAGTACCATACTGATCAATTAATTGCCTTTTATATCATTTCTTATTGTTATCCATCAGGCAGACTTAGTTTCTTTATTATTTGCTCTTAGTGTCTTTTTGCTTATATTTTAAGCTCGGAACAACCGAAGAAAATAAACCTATAAGCTAGCATGTTATACTTGATCAATGCAGGGATGTATACCTACTTTTGGGCCACCCTGTATATAGCGAGAACAGGTTATCTGTAATCAATAATTCATACAATTGCAACGTGACTGACTAACGAAACATATTAGTTTTTTTTCTTAATTTAACCCAGCGAAGCGGGTAATTAATGCTAGTATGATATTGTAGTGGGGCCGCAAATTCGCAAACTATTTTTGCGAATAATTATTTCTTTTGTTTTACATTTTTAAAACTGCAACAGAATTCGTATTTCATTTACTTCTTTTAAAATACAAATTCGTGTTGAGTGTTCTTTTTTTTCCTAGCTGGAAACCAGACATCCTGTCTGCCTTCACCGAGTTCCCCCTTTCTGACCTGTAGGTCAACAGCAGTTAAGATAAACATTCTCCCCTTCTGGTTCGATACAGAAGCTTAGTTTTTTTTCTATATTGATGTAGTCTTTTAACAAGTTAGATTATTATTATTAGTGGTAGAATACTGTTAAGAAAACCCATATAGTTTGTGTATCTTTAAAATGTCATTTTTGCTTCTGAAAGAAGATTCTTTTTCGTTCTTCAGAACATTAAATATATATGTGTGTCTTTGGTCGAAAACAAGTAAGATAAACTGTTGAAGGGTCTTGAGTTCATTATGTATAAAACCTTTCAAGTTTATTACTTGAAATCTTTTATGTTTAGTATATGTTTATAGTTTAAGATACTATTTGTACCCTTCTCTGTAATATCTCGATGTAATATCCTTCTTCCAGAGAAAGGGGCTCACACACCTAAACTCAAGGACTACACATCACACGCACACGCATGCGCACACACAAAATCTTATCTTTTGCCTGGCTCCGCCCAAGGCACCTTGTTCTAGCCAATCTAGATGTTAATGGCATGGCTCGTTCCAATAGTTAGTCGCTCCACCCCTCAGAGTGGAACTCTTCCGAGGTCATCTGCACCCGAAACCGTGTGCAAAGCCAATAATCTTTCTTTTCAGGATACTGGTCCCCCTCGGGCTCCGCCCTAGGTACTTTTTAGATCTCCACGCATGCTCAACCTCTGACCTTACGGTCCTCGTGCAACGTTTGCTCACGTTACTATTTTGCACACAGACCGTAAATTGGTGCCGCTTGCACCTCCGACCGAGGCCCTTAAAAACGCATGTTTTGGCCTCTCTCGTCGGACAACGTCCCTCTCCTGAACCCCTCAGAGACGTGCAGACTACGAGGAGTACGCAATTCGTTAGGCACGTTTCAGTTCAGGAACTTATCACGAAGAAGT
Source organism: Thermobia domestica (assembly GCF_964235325.1). Taxonomy (NCBI): domain Eukaryota; kingdom Metazoa; phylum Arthropoda; class Insecta; order Zygentoma; family Lepismatidae; genus Thermobia; species Thermobia domestica. Next base: position 208,920,232 of record NC_137458.1, on the reverse strand, counting down.
CTCTAGTTGTCCATCCTTCTGCCTTCCAACCTCTCTGCCTCTACGGAGGCCTGCCTACTCATTCTCTTGGTTACCTACCTCACTACCTTGGTTTACCCAGTACTTGGCAATCTGTTTCCGAAAGCTCGATGGCTCAGCCAGGGTTCTCCCATAATTGCTGGTCGGCTTAGGAAACTGACGGTCAAAGTACTACCCTACCTAATCCTCACGGTAACTTGGCAATCTGTTTCTGAAAGCTAGACGGTTCAGCCAGGGTTCTCCCATAATTGCTGGTCTGCTTAGGAAACTGACGGCTAAAGTTACCTCCTTCCGAACTTGGCAATCTACTTCCGCAAGTTTCGCTTCAGCCCGGACTCGCTCCAGAAACTGCTGGCAAGCTTAGGAAGTTGACGGCTAAAGTTCTGTCGCACCCCTATTTGATGTGTGTTTTGACAGACTCTAAGTTTATTGCTTAGCTGGCCTAAAACGCACCGGTAATCAAATAGTGACTCCCTGTTTGATGTCTGTTCGCAGACCGGTAGATCAAACGGTAAACCCTTACACCTTCCTTGTTTGATGTCTGTTCGCAGACCGGTAGATCAAACGGTAACCTTAATTCCTTCTGGTAACCAACTTTGTTTGATGTCTGCCTAGCAGACCGGTAGATCAAACGGTAACCTTTACACCTACCCTGTTTGATGTCTGTTCGCAGACCGGTAGATCAAACGGTAACCTGTTCTTAACCTCTGGTAGCCTACCCTATTTGATGTCTGTTCGCAGACCGGTAGATCAAATAATATACCTCTTACCTACCTACCCACTAGGACTGATTCGTGCCCTCCCAGTCTAGTGCAGTTTTGTTTTATTTGTGAAAAGTGCTACAGTTAGTTTGTTTTATTCAGTGACATTTAGTGAGTTATTTTTACTACCTATTGGAACGTCGCCACGTAAGTTAAACTCTCTTATATATAGACACAGTACTTACACTATCGCCCCGGCTCTGGTTCTTGTAATTTGCTTAGAGCCAATAAACTGCAGGCTTACTGCAAGGAACATATTTGTCGAGTTTTGTTTCAAGAGATATCCCAAAGGATTGTTTGGTTATAAAACCTTAATCAGGATAACGATTCCATTGTTTCCATTAGAAGATAAGTCTTGGCCACGGCCAACGCTACCGTGTAATACTAAGATTCTTCAGACTGTTTTGTTAGCTGAGTTCCTGTTTCCAGTATAACTTTACCGCTCGAGTTATAGTTGGTGTTTTGCAGAAACTTTGGTTGACTAAATAGAAGTATTTTGGTAAATTACAAAACTCTCTTGTGTGGGTGCCGGTCTAAGCAAACGCATACCGCCGGCCCGCCACATAATTTGGTGTCAGCTTTGTGGGATATCTTGAACATCTCTAGGATATCTTGAACAACCTAGGATATCTTGAACAACCTAGGATATCGTGAACTTTTTGCACAGCCTTAGGATATCAGGAATAATCGTGACATCGTAAACTTTGATTCCAGTTTAAGTTATTTAAGTGAACTGTGTTTTGTGCATGTGCATTTTGCATGTGTGATATTTATTGTGTGCTGAAAGTTTTTTTCCATCTGTTTAACTTTCATTCCATCCTCCTTGGCGGAAGCGAAAAAGGGAAAAGGACGCTTTTGTTGTTTGACTGGCCATCAATCAGCAAAACATCCTGCTCACTGTATCGTGACGCCAAACGCACATTAGTGATTTCAGTTCATTAGTGTTTAAATAAGTGCAGTGCATTTTAGTGTTGAAATTAGGTATTTGAAGCCCCATACAGGTGATAAACTCATCGTGAATTTAGATTTAGTTAGGTTAAGTGAGAAATTCCTCTCAGAAACCATTATTGCTCAAACCTTCGAGTTTTCGCAAATCTAAGAGGTTCATTCATTTATTTAACTTGTTGTTTCCACACAGAAACGTAATTTGAATTTTTTAATCATGGCAGAAGCTGACGGAAGTAACGTACAGCCAGAATATGTTAAAGTTTCTCAGGCAATTCAGGTTATTGCAGAACCATTTACAGGAGATCGTTCTAAGTTGAGGCAATTTATTGATAGTTGTGAAATTGCTCAAGGGTTAGTTAACCCCCGTGATAAGCCTGTATTATTGAAGTTTATTAAGTCGAAAATTTTAGGAGAACCTAGAAATCGTATTTTAGTTAGATTGAACGTAGATACTTGGGAAGCAGTTAAGACAATTTTAGAAGAGAATTATGCTACACATAGATCTATTGATTATTATGCTTGTTTATTGTTTTCTGCCAGGCAAGGCAAAAATGAGGGTATTAGCTCATGGGCTAGCAAGTTAGATACAATTCGAGCTGATCTGAAAGCTGCTGCTTCGAAAATATGTAGTGAAACTGAAAGAGCTGGTGCTCATTCACTTATTGATCATTTGACAAAAGCATCTTTTGTCCAGGGAATTAGCGATCCCCGCATTCAAACAGTAATTCGTGGTAAAAGTACAGAAGATGATAGTTTCGCTCAATTAGTAGATTTCGCTCTAGTTGAAGAATCGCACATATTGTCTCAGAGACGAAAGCCATTAGATTCTAAGAATGAAGATAGGGCAAATTCTTCAAATCATAACCATAAGTCAGAAAAGAAAGGAAATAGGAAATTTTCCCAGAAAAAGCATTCTGAAAGTAAATCTAGAGATTCTCATAACTCTTCTTATTCCCGTAAGGATAGGAGAAATTTTAAGAAAAAGGTTCATTGTTTAGAAGATTGCGATCATTCAGTAGACTCGCATGAAGAACCGCATGATAAACATTGTAGTGAAAATAGTGACAAAATTGAGGATTCCAATTCTTGTTGTGCTTTACGTTGTATACACTCATATCATTGTCGTGAAAAGCGTACCCATACTTGTGCTAAGAAACGTATCCATGTTTGTACCCGAAAGAACACAAGTTCTCCGCGTTGTTCTCATCACCGACAAACGCGAAGTCCTTCTCCGCGTAGTTCTCGTTGCCGCAAAACGCGAAGCCGTTCTCCGCGTCGCATTCAGCGTCGCCCAGCGCGAGATCCTTCTCCGCGCCGTTCTCAGTGTCATCGCACAGCGTGTACTCATTCTCCGCGTCGCACTCAGCGTCGCCGATCGCATAGTCATTCTCCGCGTCGCACTCAGCATCGCCCAGCGCGTAGTCCTTCGCCGCGTCGCCCAGTGTATGTGTGTCCTCAGCGCCGTACACCGCGTAAACTTTCTCCGCGACCAAAACCGAATAATGTCACACCGCGTCGTCATCCCGTCTTTGACACGCATGATTGTGAATTGAAAGAGAAATGCCGTGCTGACCACAGCACCAAGCCAAAACCTTGTAGCAAGAATAAGTCTTTATGTTGTTTATCGAAACACAACTCCTCAAAAGTTAAATTAGAGAAACGTGTTGATAGTAATATAAATCAGAATGATAAGTTTAAGAAGATTTTCCTTTGTTCCACTGAACAAACGAGTAATAATTGTATGAAGGTGTCCCCACCTCAGAAACCTGATCGAAATTCTGTTAAGTCTGATACAATTGGACGTTACGCCCAATTATGCGAATGTTCCACTAAGAGTATAATCGATGAAAAGGGTAAAATTAAAGTGCGAATGATGGATTTAAATAAGAATTACGAAATGTTATTAGATTCAGGCTCAGATCTATCACTTATTAAGTATAGCCATTTACGTGAGTCAATGTTAAGAAAGATACATAGATGTGACTCCACTCCAGTGCATGGATTCAATAATTTTCATGCCCATACTTTAGGTACATTAGATCTTAGATTAGAAATAGGCAAGAATAGAGTGACTCATACTTTTCATGTAATGCGTAGTGATTTATTACCTCCTAATGTAGCCGGTATAATAGGCAGAGATTTTCTTCTTGAACATCATTGTGTAATTTCGTATGACGGACAAGCTGAATTGAAAATTGATGTAGGAACTAAAGTAAAGATCCCAGCACGTACTGAAAAGCTAATTGAAGTTAAGACTGAAAATAATGGGATAGGATTTTTGTCCAAACGTACTTTGGCAGACGGTGTATTCCTGCCAGACGCTATAGTTAAAGCATCCGATAACAAATGTGTTACTAGCATTTTGAATTTGACTGAAAATGAGGTAGACGTACAAATTCCTCCAATCTCTTTAGATTTTGAACCACTTCTTGATATGACAAAATCTCATAGTGTTTATGCATTGAGCAAATCTGACAATGCAAGTCAAACTAAAGGATTAAAATCGCGTTTAGAATTACTTAGGCAGAACTTGCGATTAGACCATTTGAATCCAGAAGAGAAAGCGTTAATACTGTCGCATTGTGAAGAATATCATGATTTATTTTATTTAGAGGGAGACAAACTCTCCTATACTGATGTGATTGAACATAGCATCCCCATTCATCCCGACAAACGAGGTACAGTCGTAACTCAGAAACCGTACCGTATTCCCGAGGTACATAAGGCAGAAGTACAAAATCAAATCGATAAGATGTTAGATGAAGGTATAATTTCCCCAAGCAAGAGTCCTTGGAATTTTCCGATATTAATAGTGCCGAAAAAGATGGATGCATCAGGCAAACCTAAGATACGTATATGTTTAGATTTTCGTAGGCTTAATCAGATTACTATTGGAGATAGCTTTCCTTTACCGAATATTACAGAAATACTAGATCAGTTAGGGCAATCGAAATACTTTACGACCTTGGATTTAGCCAGTTCGTATCAACAGATTAGAATTAAACCTGAAGACCGTAGTAAGACCGCCTTCAGTACACCATATGGTCATTACGAGTATAATCGCATGAGCTTTGGATTATGCGGTGCCCCCGCCACATTTCAGAGAATGATGAATATTGTTCTATCCGGATTGCAAGGATTAAAGTGTTTTTCGTATTTAGACGATTGTTGTATCTATAGTAGAGACTTAAAGGAACATATGTCAAGATTGAAACTTGTATTTGATAGGTTTCGAACCTACAACCTCAAACTTCAGCCTGATAAGTGTGAATTTCTTAGAAAAGAAGTAACATATTTAGGACATCAAATAACAGATCAAGGTCTGAAGCCAGACCCTCGCTTAATTGAGAAAGTGTTACATTTTCCGCATCCGAAAAATGTCAAGCAATTGCGTGGATTTTTAGGATTGAGTTCTTATTACCGTAGATTTATTGAAGGCTATAGCAACTTAGCCAAACCTCTCACTCTTTTGTTAAAGAAAGATGTTCCATTCAAGTGGGAAACCAAACAAGAACTAGCGTTCCAAACTTTGAAGGAAAAATTGACAACACCACCTCTCCTTCAATATCCTGACATGAGCCGTCCCTTTATTATTACTTGTGACGCCTCAGAAGTCGCAATTGGAGCTATCTTGTCTCAGGGCCAAATTGGCCAAGACAAACCAATCGCTTACGCTAGTCGTACACTTAATAATGCTGAAAGAAATTACTCCACCACCGAACGTGAATTACTTGCGATAGTTTGGGCTGCCAAACTATTCCGCCCATACATCTTTGGAAAGGAAACCACCTTTGTGACTGACCATAAACCTTTACTTTGGGTGTTTAGTGTAAAAGATCCTAGTAGTAGACTTTTAAGATGGAGAATTAAGCTAGAAGAATATAATTATAAGATTGTTTACAAAGCAGGTGTCCGTAATACCAATGCTGATGCATTGAGTCGTATTGCATATTTAGACCCCGATCCAGAAGGTCAACCTTCTACCCTTGACGAAGAAACAAAGAGTAGGATTCTGAAAGAGTTTCACAACCTTCCTACCGGTGGACACCAAGGTATTCATCGAACTATAGCTAAAATCAAAGCGTACTTAGAGTTGAACAATATCGATCCGAAATCTTGGAAAAGACTAAACACCGATGTCGAAGAATACATAAAGAAATGTGAGTCGTGTCAAAAGAACAAACTCACCCAACCTAATGTCAAACTTCCCATGGTTTTGACCACCACTCCTGATGTAGTATTTGAGAAATGTGCTTTAGATCTTGTAGGGCCGTTTGCTGAGAGTTCTCTCGGAAACAAATACATCTTAACATGCCAAGATGAATTATCGAAATATTTAGTGACCATTCCCCTGCAGCAACAAGATGCAGAAACCGTAGCTGAAGCCTTTGTGACGAAATTTGTTTGTGTTTTCGGTATACCCCAAACCATTTTAACCGATCAAGGAACTAATTTTATGAGCGATACCTTTAAGAAAATGTGTCGCATGTTCCAGATTCAGAAACTACATACTAGTGCATTCCACCCTCAAGCTAACTTCGTTGAAAGAGTTCATAGATCTCTTGCTGAGTATCTGAGGCATTATGTGTCTGAAAACCAACTGGACTGGGACGTCTGGTTGCCATACGCTGCTTTTGCTTACAATACAACTCCGCATTCAGTAACTAACTATACTCCACACGAGTTGATGTTTGGCCGGATGGCTAACATCCCTGGTATATTACAGAAACAAACTACCGACATTAATTACGCGTATGATGATTACATCAAAACCCTAAAGCAGAAGCTTCAGAACAGTTACGAGTTAGCTAGATCAAAACTGAAACACGCTAAGGTTAAAAACAAAGAACAATATGATAAGACCGCCTCTCATAAAGAACAATTGTTTAAAGTAGGCGATCAAGTGTTACTTAAAGATGAATCTGTTCGAAGAGGACGATCCAAGAAATTGGGTTCACAGTGGATCGGTCCATACAAAGTAGTTAAAGTTAAAGGTGTTAATTGTACTATTGCTAATCGAAGAAAAACATTTGTAGTTCATGCTAATAGGTTAAAGTTATATTATTAGTAGATCATATTAGTAGACTTTATTAGTAAGTAGTGTAGTTTCCATTTTTGTTCGCAGCCATCATGAGACATCCTCTCTCCTTGTCTGCTTGCTTGATTATATAAAAAAAAAACTTTTTGTTTATATGTTCTGGGTATTCTCATCTAGAACTTTAATTAAGTGTAAACACCCGAAAACTCCACAAGGTTGAGCAAAACAAAAAAATATATACATGGTGAAAAACCAAAGAGGAATATTTAATTAACTTCATAAATTTAATTTGGTTGTTTGAAATCTAAAAATTCTCATTTTGGTATTTCCGATGTTAATTATCAATGACTCTTATTTAATTATTTACGATAATTAAATCAGATGTCATTTCATATGTTAATTATTCTCAAATAGTCTTTTGAAAACTATTCATGACACTGTGTTGTCTATTAAACGTAGTCAATACTTGTAGTCAGACATTTATGAAATTCCATGTTATACATTAATAAAAACATCTAGATCCATTGTTTTCATCAATCAGAAAATTCTTGGTTATGTTATTAGTTTACCTTTGACTGATGGTTTAAGATTTAATATGTATAAATTAATTCCATTTCCAACTGAGCTTAAAGACAATAAGTATTTCTTTATACAGCCTCAAAATCCGTATTTGATTATTGAAGTATCGAAACAATATTATGGTAAAATTGATGAACATATGTTTAATACTTGTAAGGAATTAACTTCATTTTCAAGGGTTTGCAAACAAACATTTCCGTTAAAACCTACACATAGTAATGAACACTGTGAAGTAAAACTTATTGATTTTGTTAAATCAATTCCAGCAGATTGTAACAAACGTATAGTAGAATTAAGAAATATTTTATGGATTTCATTAGATAATAATGAATGGCTATTTGCTTCGCCATTCCCAGAAAAATTAACAATAGTTTGTGGAAATGATGTGTCGAAAACTGTTTTGATTCATAAAACTGGAAAATTAACTTTAGATAAAAACTGTAAAGCTTATGGTCCAAATTCCTTAATCAGTTCTCAGGAAATATATGTAAGTAACAGTACAAGTAAAGATTTGCTTCCACTACTAAATGATAGCATTGATTGTTGTATATTCTCAAACTCAAAGATCAATATTAAGAATATGGAATTTACTTTGCCGTTAAATCATATCATACACAAAGTTACAGATTTACAATATGCCAGCCATCGTGTTGAGGATGTTGAAAAATTAATTAATGAACAAGAATGGCAGATAAGACAAAGTAATCATGTATTTTCTTATTCTATTTTGACTTATATAATCATGTTTACTATTCTGATATTTCTTTGTGTGTATTGTAGTTTTAAGTTTAATTGTTGTAGACATAGGAATAAATGGTGTAATTCAGACTGTATCAGAACCATATGTTTTAAGCCAACAATCATTGCAGGTGTACAATCAAATAGTCCAGCTCTTAATGCTACTTATCGAGCTGCTTCTGGTGAAATAACTTTTAACGAGGAATCACAAGAGGATGATTCACCTCATCTCAATCAGAGAGTTACTAGGTCTAGGAACTATCGTTAAAATTTAATTTTGGAATTTTTTTTACTTTGATTGTAGTTAGTACGAAAAATTTTTGCCTTACAGTTAAAATCTAAATTTTTGCCTTACAGTTAAAATTTAAATTTTTGCCTTACAGTTAAAATTTTTCTTTCCCTAGGAGGAAGGACTGTAGTGGGGCCGCAAATTCGCAAACTATTTTTGCGAATAATTATTTCTTTTGTTTTACATTTTTAAAACTGCAACAGAATTCGTATTTCATTTACTTCTTTTAAAATACAAATTCGTGTTGAGTGTTCTTTTTTTTCCTAGCTGGAAACCAGACATCCTGTCTGCCTTCACCGAGTTCCCCCTTTCTGACCTGTAGGTCAACAGCAGTTAAGATAAACATTCTCCCCTTCTGGTTCGATACAGAAGCTTAGTTTTTTTTCTATATTGATGTAGTCTTTTAACAAGTTAGATTATTATTATTAGTGGTAGAATACTGTTAAGAAAACCCATATAGTTTGTGTATCTTTAAAATGTCATTTTTGCTTCTGAAAGAAGATTCTTTTTCGTTCTTCAGAACATTAAATATATATGTGTGTCTTTGGTCGAAAACAAGTAAGATAAACTGTTGAAGGGTCTTGAGTTCATTATGTATAAAACCTTTCAAGTTTATTACTTGAAATCTTTTATGTTTAGTATATGTTTATAGTTTAAGATACTATTTGTACCCTTCTCTGTAATATCTCGATGTAATATCCTTCTTCCAGAGAAAGGGGCTCACACACCTAAACTCAAGGACTACACATCACACGCACACGCATGCGCACACACAAAATCTTATCTTTTGCCTGGCTCCGCCCAAGGCACCTTGTTCTAGCCAATCTAGATGTTAATGGCATGGCTCGTTCCAATAGTTAGTCGCTCCACCCCTCAGAGTGGAACTCTTCCGAGGTCATCTGCACCCGAAACCGTGTGCAAAGCCAATAATCTTTCTTTTCAGGATACTGGTCCCCCTCGGGCTCCGCCCTAGGTACTTTTTAGATCTCCACGCATGCTCAACCTCTGACCTTACGGTCCTCGTGCAACGTTTGCTCACGTTACTATTTTGCACACAGACCGTAAATTGGTGCCGCTTGCACCTCCGACCGAGGCCCTTAAAAACGCATGTTTTGGCCTCTCTCGTCGGACAACGTCCCTCTCCTGAACCCCTCAGAGACGTGCAGACTACGAGGAGTACGCAATTCGTTAGGCACGTTTCAGTTCAGGAACTTATCACGAAGAAGTCTCTAGTTGTCCATCCTTCTGCCTTCCAACCTCTCTGCCTCTACGGAGGCCTGCCTACTCATTCTCTTGGTTACCTACCTCACTACCTTGGTTTACCCAGTACTTGGCAATCTGTTTCCGAAAGCTCGATGGCTCAGCCAGGGTTCTCCCATAATTGCTGGTCGGCTTAGGAAACTGACGGTCAAAGTACTACCCTACCTAATCCTCACGGTAACTTGGCAATCTGTTTCTGAAAGCTAGACGGTTCAGCCAGGGTTCTCCCATAATTGCTGGTCTGCTTAGGAAACTGACGGCTAAAGTTACCTCCTTCCGAACTTGGCAATCTACTTCCGCAAGTTTCGCTTCAGCCCGGACTCGCTCCAGAAACTGCTGGCAAGCTTAGGAAGTTGACGGCTAAAGTTCTGTCGCACCCCTATTTGATGTGTGTTTTGACAGACTCTAAGTTTATTGCTTAGCTGGCCTAAAACGCACCGGTAATCAAATAGTGACTCCCTGTTTGATGTCTGTTCGCAGACCGGTAGATCAAACGGTAAACCCTTACACCTTCCTTGTTTGATGTCTGTTCGCAGACCGGTAGATCAAACGGTAACCTTAATTCCTTCTGGTAACCAACTTTGTTTGATGTCTGCCTAGCAGACCGGTAGATCAAACGGTAACCTTTACACCTACCCTGTTTGATGTCTGTTCGCAGACCGGTAGATCAAACGGTAACCTGTTCTTAACCTCTGGTAGCCTACCCTATTTGATGTCTGTTCGCAGACCGGTAGATCAAATAATATACCTCTTACCTACCTACCCACTAGGACTGATTCGTGCCCTCCCAGTCTAGTGCAGTTTTGTTTTATTTGTGAAAAGTGCTACAGTTAGTTTGTTTTATTCAGTGACATTTAGTGAGTTATTTTTACTACCTATTGGAACGTCGCCACGTAAGTTAAACTCTCTTATATATAGACACAGTACTTACACTATCGCCCCGGCTCTGGTTCTTGTAATTTGCTTAGAGCCAATAAACTGCAGGCTTACTGCAAGGAACATATTTGTCGAGTTTTGTTTCAAGAGATATCCCAAAGGATTGTTTGGTTATAAAACCTTAATCAGGATAACGATTCCATTGTTTCCATTAGAAGATAAGTCTTGGCCACGGCCAACGCTACCGTGTAATACTAAGATTCTTCAGACTGTTTTGTTAGCTGAGTTCCTGTTTCCAGTATAACTTTACCGCTCGAGTTATAGTTGGTGTTTTGCAGAAACTTTGGTTGACTAAATAGAAGTATTTTGGTAAATTACAAAACTCTCTTGTGTGGGTGCCGGTCTAAGCAAACGCATACCGCCGGCCCGCCACATAATTTCGCCGGCCCGCCACAATATATATTTGTTACCTCACTATTTGAGGATGTAGACAAGATATCGAGAACCCGAATACATCTCTCTCTCTGTCAGCGGCGGTTTCTCTTAATGTTTACATGTTTGTACAAACCTCCTTCCAATATTTTCAATTTTTATTTGTGCTAAATCACTTTTCGTCTTATTGTCAACATCATCTCTTTTTAAACAAGTCCGTTTGAAACGGGGCTTGCTAGTTGCTTTCTGCTTGAGAGTTTGCCAAACTCCCCAGCTTAACAGCTTCTGGGTCACTGCGGGGGCTGCGCAGTAAGAGGGGGTTATTACGCCGTGCACTGCCTCATAAGGCTCCATATGCTTGCAGATCTTTTGCAAACAAATCTACAAAACAAAAACAGCTTTTCCAAAACATAACGCTTTGGAACTGGAACTTCTCCACCGTCCCTCCCCCTGTAGTATTAGTTGACACGGTTCTCACCTGAAGGGGAATAGTCTGTTCCTTTGTGACAATGTTGCGTACCGTAATAAAAGTCGCTACAGAGAGAGAGAGAGAGAGAGAGAGAGAGAAAACTTGCGCCTTGCCTAAATGCGAGATTGCCAAGTGGTCATAACTATTGGTTCTGTCAACCAAGTAAGATCAAGGCAGCTAAGGAGATACTAAAGGCAACCCCGTGAAGAGTGAAGACAAATTGAGGGTGTCGATATTTAATACACTCGTATCTGAAGGAGTAGAAATTTGGTAGCATTGATACAGTTTTCCTTTTCATGTGTGTATGGGTGAATGAGAAAATTGGAGGGCAATTTTTAGAAAAAGAGCGTTAATTGGGGAAGGGGTGAGATTTTAAAGCGGGTAGCGGACTTTGTAGTGTTGTATGTTTGTGTGTGTGTATGTGTGCCGGTTCATTGGAATATTGTTGCTGTAATTGCATAATTACGTGTCTGTCCCTGTTATACGTGAACTATTCTACCAATGAATTCTGTCACGTCTCTGTTGAATTAGCCGTTTTCGAAAAGAACTTCAGAAGCAAACCTACTTGTGAAAGACATCGGAAGACCGATTCCGACTCTCAATATAACGCAAGTATACCTAATTAGAAGTCAGAAATGAACATTTACAAGGAAGTTTAATCTCAACTTGTACGAACAGCACAAGTGATTATGTGAATGTGAAATTAAAAATGCTTTGTTTTGTTTTCCCTGTTTGTTGTTCGGGGCGGGGGAAGATGCATGGAGTAACAAAAAAGGTGCGGATATCCAGCATCTGCACGACAAAATAAATAAATAAATAACATGAAAATTCGTCAGCTCCTATAAGACACGTTCTAATCTCACTGTATTGGGAAGTGTGAATATTGCTGCTCAGCTAGATGCTGGTTATAAATGGTCTATTGAAAATCACAATCGAAAAGTGATGCAAAACAGGTACGTGCTCAATATAATCATCAATTGCATTTGGTTTCTTTTCACCTTCGAATTGGCTTCAAAAGGACATGATGAAAAACAGACTCTTCTTCAAATCGAGGCGTATTTCGTAGATTAATTAATTTCGGTGCAGAACTTGATAGCGCTCTCAAGAGTCATTTAGAAAGCACAACAATTTTCAACAGTACGTCAAAAATCATACAAAATGAGCTTCTCCATTGCATGCTTGAAGCATGCCATGAAGAAATCGCTATTATTATTTATACCAATGGCAGAGCCAGGGATGTGATTGCCCCCCACAGAAGAGGAAACTTTTCTTTTATTTTAGATATAAACAAAACCCATCCCAGAGTTTGGAGCTTTTAAAAGTAGCTCTAAGTAGCAGTATTACAACCCACCGTCTTCCCTAGAAGTCGTCCTGGATCCGCCCCTGATTTATACTAACTATTATTATTATTTTTAATAATAATAATAATAAGGAAAAAGGAAAGTCATCCATTGTGCACCACCTAAAATTCAAAGCACGAGCCGCCACTGCTCTCTGTATATATATATATATATATATATATATATATATATATATATATGCTTTTTCAAAATCAATGGGAGGATTCAAGTCCTTTTGAAAGTGACTGTCCCGTACAAATATAGTTTATAGACAAAATGAGATATATCATTTCGTGTTGAGAGTTAAAAAGGGGAGAAATCTTTTCTAATTTTGGCAACACTACTGAGTTGTCGCTTTGAAAGCAATTTGTTCTGTGGGAACCAGCGGAGAAGAGGTTTGATGTCTCTGGTCGCTGAAAAAGGGACCAGTTACACAACTTTTCTGATCGTTTCTCAGCTTCAAAAGGAGAAAGCACACACAGACACAGACTGCTCCTCATATATATTTGCTGCTCCCGCTATATATATATATATATATATATATATATATATATATATATATATATATAGTGCGAGAGCAGCAGCTATATGAGGCAGTGTCGTATATCTCGGGAATAACTTGATATAGTGGCTGATAAATTAAAACTGCACTCAAAGTACTGCGAGAGGCTGTCTGGACCACGGAGTTATGAAATCGAAACAGCGCCATAAATTTCGAAAACAATTCGTGAGGCTGGTTGCGCCCGGCACAGGCATCCATCTTAAACAACTGACTCTCGCCCCCCTTCTCCTCCTCCTCCTCTTTCCCCCACGACTTTTCTCCCGTCCGAATCCAGCCGGATTCCTCCACCTTCTCTCCTCCCCAACTTCCATTTTTTCATATAATACTCCATATCTAAAACTGGAGGCAGAACAGGGTTTCCCAGATTACAAAATTTAACAAACGATCTCGGTATTTCTTCTTGTCTTAATTGAATTAGGCATCTCGTTTATAATTTAAACTTGGAAATGAATTGTGTACAGAACAATTCTAATAATTTTTAAGTCCAGAGAAGAGCGTTACGTTTACGGTATCATTCTGTATAAACGAATCCCAACAAAATAAGTTAATATTAGTGTTGTGAAATAATGTTTTTCTCTGTGAAGTTTTCTTTCAACAAAAAACGCGGAATTTTTTACATTTCTTACCGGATTTTTTAATGTACAATAATTCCATTGGTTCTTTTCAAATTAACGCTTAGCCCAAACATTATTTGAAGATTATTTGGACAAGTAGGAAGGTACTGTATAGTTTATATTATATATTACAAGAATCAACATTCGAATGCTTGCTGTGGAATTCTGTGGTCAATGCTCTAGCGGGTGATGTGGATTTGCCGCAATAACTCTCTCAGAGGATCACTATCTGATTGTAGTCTCTGTCCGACCAGAAGACAAAAGAAAAAAGGATTTCAAGATATAGTACTTGGTGGATCATCATCAAATCTGCCCAGAATACAGAGAGCAACAAGTTAAGAATGGATTTCGTTGATGGAAGTGGTATTGAAACCGGAAGTAGTGTTGTCGAATTTGACATTGATCATTATAGAGAAATAGCGGTAATAGATAGCGATAAGCGGGTTCATGCAGTCGATTAACCCTTTTAAGATTTATGGTATAATTTATACCATGGTGTAGTATCGTCTTTGACCGCTTATTTAGGTTCTATACCAGGTATTTAAGCTGTTTTTTTATTATTATTAATCAAGTCAGGGATGGATCAAGAAACATCTCAGATGCATTTTGGAACCGGATGGTCAACTTGGAGGCACCAAGTGGGAACGGAGGGACGTGACTTTTTTCTTTTTTCTTAAGGCAGATTTCATGCCGTTAGTTTTCAAGATATAGACTGAAAATTTGCACACGAATTGTGAAATACCCTTGGGTATTTCCACATATTTTTTGAGATCCCTACATGAAATCGGGGCTGAGCCCGAGGGGCTCAAGTGTTCCCAGGGAGTGATTTTTTTCAGAAATATTTCTGGTTTTTCCCTACTTTTCCGGTTCATGTGTATGATACAGATATGTAAGTGGTACCGTTGGAAAGAGCTCGTTACGCTGAAGAAAATGTCACTTGAACCATGACTCTAGGCCGTAATAATGAGCAGTAAATTTTTATTATATACAGGGTGATTCAATAAGAACATACCACGCCTATATCGCAGCTAATACTGCACGTAGAGCCTTCAAACAAAAAATTGCATTACCAAATCGTATGTGTAGAATGCAATAAAAATAGTAGCGAGACTAGTGACGTCTCGTGAATACCTCCAACGGGGGCAACTTCAAAATTTGAAATGGAAAGTGGTATAACTGTTGGAATCATTCGAAAGGACATTAAATGCCATGCAACTTTTAGAGGGCAAACTTTGTCATATCCTTTCCCATTTAGCTGTTAGAGGCATTGTTGCAGACTTGTATCTGACTACCCGTAGCAGGCCTTTATCTCAGCTAATAATGCACATAGAGCCGTCAAACAAACAATTGAACTACCAAATCGTATGTGTAGACGTCAATAAAAATAGTAGCGACACCAGTGGTGTATCGTGAATACTCCAACGGGGGTCATCTGCAAAATTTGACATGGAAACAGGCGCACAATGGGAGAAACGTCGAGAGGAAACACGTTGTCATATTTCTTCCTCGTTGGCAGCAACACGGTCGCATTACTAGGTGAAAGTCAGATGGTGCGAGGGTGTCCTCAGTCACACCAGGCGAATGCCGGGAGGGTACATGCAAACCATGTCCTGGCAAACAACCGCCGACGTCTTTGCAGGATTAACTCGGGGCCTAAGCCAAGGGTAGCCCAGACCCACAATGACGTGGATGTGCGATGTATCTTGTGTGCGTACGTACAATATGAAATATCTCCCAAATCCGGGAGCATGTGTTGTGGACTTGTTTGTCGTTGTTTCGAACAGCACACTCATTTATCGTTGCCAGTGATTGTGTGGTGGTACTCTTGTAGATTCAGTAGCTAACACGTATATGCCATTGCTCAAGACATAGTCTATGCGGCCTCGAACAGGCCAGGGGACTCTTGATTCAACTTTTCTGCTCTCATTTTTCCCAGGATACTTTAGGACCGGTGACGTCACGTAGAGGTATCGCGGTATTTTTCAACAGAACAAGTAAAATACTCCATAAACAATTACGCTACTGTTTCAAGATGAGCAAACGCCATGTTAACTGCGCAGTAGCTTATTGAAAGAACAGAGGAAGCAATACAAATGAATTAATGTTCCATCGATTCCCTAAAAATGATGAACTTCGAAGAAGATGGATTTCCCGCTATAAGCAAAATAACACGTTTAATATGGATAACGTACGAATATGTTCTGCTCACTTTTCACCACAGGATTATCAAAGGGTTTTTAAAATGGGCTTGTAGGCTTCCAGCAAAAGTAGTGTTTAAGATCTGACACTGTTCCTTCATTATTGATGCCAAACTGGGATGGGGGGAAAATAAGCTAGACGCTAGTCAAGTTGAAAAACAGGTGTGTATCAACAATAATTTATTTTGCTTTTATTGAATGTTTTTGAGGCCCTAAAGCGAAATAGAAGAGGGTACCAACGAGAATATAAATGTATACTCTCATATATTGTTTAGTTTAAATGATATTCTTAATTTTTTTGAGTATCTGAATCGTTATTCTAGCAAAGTACTCAAAGTGCACTTTGAACAGAACATTCATAGGAACCTATTACGAACCGAACTTAACATAACCTTACCTAATCTTGTCTAAACGAACCGTACTTGTTACGTATAAATTACTTTGATTTTATTCCTTCTCCAATGCCACATCGTGAGACAAAATCACTTGTTCTTCTCAAAGTGCACTCTTACCATTATTCTTATAATTAAAGGGCTGACCGACAGAGGGAGCTAAGCCACGGAAACTAAATTCCAAGAAATCGAAGGGTAAAGTGGAGGACAAATAATTGCAGATTTTCCCCTGTGAAGGTGGTTCTTTTATGTATGTATACCACTTTATAGATATCTGTGCAACTTGTAATCTGTAATATATAATGTAAAGTGTGTTGTATTGAGTAAAAAACGAATATTAGTAATGCAAAGGAAATATTTTGCAGAAATGATATCTGACAGTTTGATTAATACACACGAAATACAATAGGTTAGGTTAGATTTCTGACCTAACTTAACCTAACCAAATTAAGTTAGGTTAGGTTCGGTTATGTTAGGGTAGATTACATTTCTAACGTAACCTAACCTATCCTAACAGAACGTAACCTAATTTATTATATACGCGGAATTAAATATTTTGAATTATGTTTATGTATTTTACCACATGAAATGCTGTCGTGGAGAGGATTGGTTTATGGAAAGTATTTGAACTCCGCCCCCTTAGAATTCACGTTTCAATGAAAGTGTAATGCCAAAAATCTATAATGTCACCCCTTCCCCACGCTCAAACAGGATGAATTTGGATTTAAACGGTATCGATAGGGTCACTATTCATTTCAGTGACACCGAAAATTATGCACTGGACACCAATTTCGCCTGTTTTCGATTGTTTGTCGTCTCCTTCCTATCTCCTCACCTCCGGGCTGAAAAATGATAAGATCTTGAGTTAGGCCTGGGTGCATTAAAGTACCAAAAATACTTGATACATTAAGTTGGTCGAGGAGGAGTTAGCAGTCAAACATTGTTACAATGATTTTTATTTATATGAATAGAAAATGCCCCTTCTCCTTAAAACGAAAATTTTCAAAATAATGGGACATGTTTTCCCTTAAGTTTAATGAGGAGTTTATATACCGAGTTTCATAGGCTCGTGAGATACTATATTTTAGGTGCAAATTTTGAACCCCTTCTACCCCCTTAGGATCCGCCCTTTAATCAAAGTAATGTGATAAAAATTTTAGTCAGGCCATTTCAACTCATGTACTAAAAATTATAAAAATCGGCCCAAAGGTCTAGGATAAGTTAGCGAGCAAACATTATATTCAGTTTTATTTGTATAGATAATTAATCATTATTGATGGTATTTATTTATTTATTAAATTATATTTTCTCATCTGTGAATAGTATAAACCCATTATTTGTATTTGGAAAGAAGAGGAAGTTCATATGTTTTGAATCCATTTTTACGAGTAAACCGCGAAGTGTAACAAGCAGGCAAGCGAAAACAATATTCAGGGATACCTCCACATGACGTCACAAACAGGGAGCCAATCAGAGCGCTAATCACGAACTGGGGCTACCTGTTATTTTATATACCTTGGAACAGGCGATTGCTGCTATGTCAGAGAGCAGAAGGAGCGATGCTGTAGCCAAAATAGGTAACACAAGCCTGTAGAGTCCGAGAGTGATTAACCTCTGCAGTGAGTTACAGTGATCCGTGTACTGGACAAGGTGTCATGCATTGAGTTCTACTATCCCTGTGCATTACAAGCTCGTGACGGGACGAATACGAAAACTTCCACAAGCAGTGAAACCTCTTTGATTGTTTTGATGTTTGAGTGATTGTAGTAGGAAGTGTCGGTAGTAATTAGTGGTTGTGCCCATTAAGACCTTTTCTCAGGATCACAATATCTACAACATATCACGGTTTTAGTCATTTTTACCGAAATCTAGAATGTTATCTTTCGCTGTTTTAAGAAAAGTGGCCCTGTAGTGGCCAAACGGTCAGTAATTTGTGGTTGTGTCCATTGAAACTTTTTTCTTAGGAACACAATACTGGTATCTACAACATATCACGGTTTCAAGCAATTCCACCGAAATTCAATTTCCGTAAGGATTGTGTGGTTAGCCCAGTCATTTTAGGTTTGAACCTTGCGAAAAATAGTCTAAAGCTGAAAATTTTCAGATTTGTTCTATTCAATGTCCTGAATAATTAACTAACTAACTAACTAACTAACTACTTGGCGTAACAGTCCAAATTTCTGGGCCTGAGCCGCTCCACGCCATCTGTTAGCGATTGGTGGAACTACGTCCAGCCTAGCGACGAACACGTGGTCAGAGCGCCGCATCGCTCTGTCGCTAACCGGCATGTTGGGAGCTTTTCTAGGAAACGGGAATCGAACCCGGGACCACGCGGACATGAATCCAACGCTCTAACCACTAGACTACGGGGTCCCCTGATGTCCTGAATAACATATCAAAAATCTCCTAATCTCCTGGTTGCTTCCTTGAATTCCAGGCGATTAAGGTCTGGAGTGCTGGAAAAGCAGATGTTATCACTGGAATGGCTGTTACATACAAACGGCTAAGCCCACGAAGCTAAAATAGGTCTCAAATGAAAGATAAATAATAGGGCTTCAGTTCAAGCTATATATTGTTTTAATTGCACACCATATCCAGGGCCGCACGAAACGATTGAACCCCTCAAAAGTTCAAATAAAACGAACTCACTGTTTCTTTGCCTGGTTATGAACGTTTTGCTATCGCAGATACCGTAAAGCTACCCGAATTAAAAAAGTTTTAACAAACTTCCATGTTTCCATCGGTATTTTTGTAGTGCATGTACGACTAATAGTTCTGGAGCTAAGTGCGTTTTAGTGACGCGCGCTGCACTATTGTCCACCATTCAGGCCACCATTATGTGAGCACTTGTAGACCAGATACTATACGTAATAATATTACAAATAATTGTATGAAGCTGAAAATTGGTACATTTGCTCTGTTTGATGTCCTAAATAACATATCAAAAGTCCTCTAATATCTTGTGGTCAATTCATGAAATTCCAGGTGGATGAACTGCTGGGACGCAATAGAAATGCGAGGAATCGCTGGAATCGCTCTTAGATCCAAACAAATAGGCGTACGGAGTTCAAATAGGGCTCGAACGGAAGATAAAAGAATGGGCTTAATTGTAAGGTGTCGTACAAAGAATTTGAACTTATAAAAACAACTAAAATAACCCCTCTGTTTCCCCTTTTTCCCTCTGGAAGCCTTAGTATCGTAGGTATTGCAAAAACTCAATATAAATCCAATGACATATAGG
The DNA here is from genome assembly GCF_964235325.1 of Thermobia domestica. NCBI lineage: Eukaryota > Metazoa > Arthropoda > Insecta > Zygentoma > Lepismatidae > Thermobia > Thermobia domestica. The sequence continues at coordinate 208,900,477 of NC_137458.1, read as the reverse complement.
CCTATATTTTATATGTAGGTTCAGTAGTTGGGTGTATATAAACATTTAAACAGAGGAGGATCTAGAAGGTACCCAGACAGCAATTTAAACTTGCTGCAAGTTGCCACAAACTTGCTGTCGCAAGGTCAATTAGCTTGCCGCAAGCTATGCTATGCAAGCCAATTAGCTTGCTCTAAGCTTGTGGCAAGCTAGTTAGTTACATCTGGGCAAGGCTTGGGGCAAGCTTGTCTTCACAAGTTAAACACAAGTCAAATTATCTCAAACGCAAGCCAATTATAAGCGTATTCTCATCACTGGCAAGCTTTAATTAGCTTATTGCAAGCGAAGCACACGCCAAACAAGTTATATGGAAGCTTGCAGTAATCGAATTTAGATAATACAGTATGAAATCAGCATAATTTAACCGTGTGACTAAATCTATGGTGCAATATATTGTACTCTCAACTTCCCAATTATTGAAGCAAATGCACAACCGTGAAAACACCCAAGTCTCCAATCCGCTGCTGCAAAACATCAAAATAAGCATAATTGTTACGTTTTAGTTGTGACAAGCAACGCGCCGTTGCTTCTTACAAATATCTAGTACGTTGCTATATTAGCCGCGAGTACTTGAAATTTCTACCTTTTTATATAAAAACGCAGAAAAATGTTTATACTTTAAACACAGCGTTCAGATAAAGTTTATACTGTAAATTAAACTTGAAGTTTATATTAAAATATCTCCAACAGTTCTGTATTCTTTCGCGAAATAAGTAGGCTCAAACCTGCTGCCATCTATGTTCACATTTATGCTTTATACATAAATACTAGAATTCGTTATGCCTCATGGTTACCGAAATATGAGGAAATAAAGAGCGACATTATAGGTACGTGGGACTAGAGTACTAGACGGCACAATTAAAAAAAATAATTAAGTTTGTCCTTTATTGAAGCTGAATGCTAACAAGACGCTAACAACGCGAACACCACCTTGTCGCCGAAAGTTAAGAGGTCAGCGTCACGTGGTTTTTGAGAACAACTGAAAATCGAACGCGCACTGGCTTTTTACTTCAATCTAAAGAAAAGCGTCTCGCAAGTGAAGCGTGGGTTGCCCGAACTACAGCTTGCGCTAAGCAGAAATAAGCTTTTGTGTATAAGCCAAAGCGAAATAAAATCAAATAAAAGCGGCAGGCAAGCTTGCGGCAAGCAAACATGCTGTCTGGGTATAAACTGGGGGGAGGGGCAACCAGAACCCAGACTATGATAGGTATGTCATGAGATTAAAGTAAACTTTTAAAATATATAAATTATAGCCTCAATTATTTTTGTTACTCAAAAAAGTGGGGGGGTAGGCTCTCCGGCCCCGGGCTAGATCCGCACTGCATTTAAGCAAAACACGTCGCGGTCTCAGGTAACTCTCGTTGACTACTGAGCTTCCGATTTTATCTAACGGTAGGTTGCATCATCTTCTCCGCCACTTTCTCGTTTCTGCATTTTATAGCTAAAGAGTATATTTACAATCATCATTAGCAGTGGTGCAAATCTGTCTTCAACATTGGAGGACAGGTATATATATATATATATATATATATATATATATATATATATATATATATATATATATATATATATATATAATATATATATATATACAGAGGCGGATCCAGGATATGATCAAGGGAGGGGCTGAACCACATTTTGCCGTTTTATCCCGTGTAAAGCAGGATTGAAGGCCATTTTATCCAGTGTATATCTGAGCGTCAAGGGGGGCTATAGCCCCCCTTGGATCCGCCACTATGTATATATATATATTTAAGCGATGATCAAAATATTTATGAAGTTGAAAAACAATACTGTGGAGGACCAGGAAAGCAGAGTTGTCTTCAACATTGGTAGGCGGGCAGATTTGAGGCTTATTCTGGGAGGACGTCAATTTTATCTCCTTTCCTTTCTGGCAATCGGACACAAATCATCACATTTTTCCCCAAACAACACGTTTCAAATCGGATTATTCAGGGGGACAATCCCCCCAGTTCCAAGATTGGAGGGACATGTCCCTCTCATCCCTCCAGGATTTGCGCCAGTGATCATTAGGTAGTTATTTTCATTGTTAAGTATTGGATTACTTTAACGTAATACAACGGATGCTTAGGAAGCACGGTTGCAATGATATACAAAGTACAGTAAAAATGAACTTTTTAAAGATAAATATTTTCTTATCTTGTTTCATTAGAGGCTAAGTTCTACCTCGTCTGCTTCATCTTCATAGTCAACTGCTTTACTTGGATATAACATCGTCCACACATTTTGGAGCATGGGAGTCCAGCAGTTCTGCATTTGCAGTTCCTTCTTTCGGTGCAGCCTTCCTTGCAGTTGCAGGATGTGTATTAGCTCCGCGGGTGCATGGTGGGTAGTGTGATGGGTTGAGGAATATATTTGCCATCCATCCCCATTGTGAAGCGTCCAGATCATTTTCTAGCCATTGTTGCCTTGTTGGTACACTTGGAAGATATGTTAAAGTGTTGCAGCTGACATTGGAGACAGAGTTGCTAAATTAATTGAGATGTTATTGCGGTCTTGGGCACAAGTCTGTTATACTTGTAAACCCTCAGTTGATCTAATGATTTAAAATCAATTAACCTATTTTCCAAAAGAAACAAAAAATATGTGTCGATTTATTTTCAGTGTAGTATATAGGCCTATGTGCCAAGTTTGAAGAAAATCGGATGACGAGAAACCCTTGTGAAGCTATTTCCTTTACACTTTCACTTTTTGGACTTGACGGGGTTTTGCCCTAAAGTCTTCAATTTTCACACAACTTATATTGGAAAATTTACATTGGTTTTGGTTGGTTAATTTGGAGATTTCGTCCCGCTCATCACCGAGGGCGTGCTGTGAACCTGCAATTTAACATAGTATCTAAATCACATTGAACCCGCTCTTACAGCATCGGCGAATTGTTTTATCATCATATTGTGTACACAATATACGAGGGGCGGAGTGTGTAGTGACCAGTTGGCACAATGTCGCAGTTCGAGCAACACACAAACATCAAGCTCGTGTGTGAATTAAGGAAATCTGCTTCAGAGACTTCGATAGGCTTAAGAAGAGTTTAGCACAATCGGATTCTTGACACTTCCCAACGCTAAGAGTGGGCCTCAAATGTACCTTTAAAAGTCTAAACCAACACAATGGCTGAACTTCGGAAGATGCAGAAAAAAGGGGGGATTTCGTCGGCGTTTCCAGCAGGAGCGGATCCAGGATCGACTTCTGGGGGGGGGGGGCGGTGGGTTGTCATATGGGTACTTTTAAGGGCTCCAAACTTTGAGATGGGTTTTATTTATATATATAAGATAAAAAAGTTTCTCCTTCTGGGGGGAGCGATCGTCCCCCCCTGGATCCGCCCCTGGTTTCCAGCAATGGTAGGAGCAGTGGAGCAAGTGCATGTGTGTTCGGAAGGTGTCTACTTTGAAGACGATTAGTAAATGTGTTTTTATATGGTGGTAATAGAGAGGTACGAGAAAATTCCGGGAACTTTTTTTCTACTGTCCCTTGTGTATGAGCAAACTTACAATATTCCCTTATTCTTCGTGGACTTCAACCTCAAACAGTAAGCTTATTTGGCAAGGTTCGAGGAAAGATGGGGAGTTGCTCATTCTAGGGACAGTATATACCAGGGGACATGACACGTACAACCCTTCTAGTGAAGCTCTTCTAGGGAATTCATTCTTCCTTCTAGTGAAACCAATTTTCCAAGAGTGATTTGCCTACCATGCCTACCATGAACTAATTTTATATGGCAAAGAAAAAAATTAGCGAGAAGCCCATTTTTGTTTCTCCTGTATAAAAGTGATTTTTGGTTTTGACATTTGGAACCTTTTTCGAGGCCCTATGAATGTAGATGACGAGCAAATTTTGCAGTATGTTTATACGTCTATCTACTGCTTATACATATGGGTCATTTTAATTTATTATGCACTTCTTTTCGAGAATTGGATTTTATTTATGAATTGGGAGATCTCGTACCAAGTAAAATGAATCTAGATGTCCCAAGAGACAACGCTTTGGATACAATACTTTGCATTGCTCTAATGATATTATGAATAAAAGCCTATCTGATTTTGAAATCAAGATGCCTAATTTAATATTTATTGCACATTTTTCGAACAAATGATTTGATACAACTTCAATATGTTTGTGTTTAAACGCATATTATGTCCCTTGTTATTAAAATTACTTTATGGAGTAAACATTCAATTGTACTAAGAAAGAGGAAGCAGGTTATGATTTCTGTGTATTACTTTTATTGTTTGTTTTGTAACAAAAAAATTAATCGTTAAAACGAATCGACTATCATTACATTTAATATGTCCCTAGGTATATACAACAATCACTGTCCCTTGATACACAGTGGATACGCACCAACTGACAAAATGACCTTCCGGCAAAAGTTGCTCTGGTATTCTTCTCTCCCTTTGTAATTTCTACAGTATGAAGTTGAAATAACAAGGTATCAGAAATATAAATATAAAAGAGTATCCCTGCATCGAGCAATGCACTACATATCACGTTTCATTAAAGTCGGACAAATTTTAGGGAAAAAATATCGTGGAACAGAAAGACAGACGAACAGAAGTTACACAAATGCCCGTTGAATCTGACGATAGTAGCTTCAATTGGTACTAGTAATAGTCAGAGATGAAGTGGGTCAGTGGGTCCTGGGTCAATAGGACGTGACCCACTGCGACCCACCACCCACCGTGATCCACTCTGATCTACCGACTCACCATGATCCGCTCCGACCCAGTCTGCTCAGCGCATTGTAGACAGCATCTGAACACTGGTGAATTTGTCTATGTTTTACTTTCAAGTCCTAAATTTCTCTTCCGTTTTCATTTGTTTCTACGTATTTACTTACCTGATATGAGTATATCTAAGTGAAAAAAGTAATTCAGGCATTTTTAGATATCGATATTTCTAATTGTAATAATAGCAACAGAACTTACTTCTTGGCTTTCAAGACAGTCGAATTTTACGCTGTTTTCTTTTTTACGTTGGTCTAATTTATCTTGATTTGAGACTTTCAAATTTCATCCTATTTTCCACTGAAAAGTATCTGTAATTCAACAAGGAAATATGATAATTAAATTTAAATTAATCGTAATGTTGTCCATAACAAAAACTTTACCATTTTATATTGTAAAGGTAAGGTCCATCGGTATTGTAACAGAGCAGTGCTAGGGCGATTGACCATAGAAATTCAAAATCCGATTAGTGATAATTTCGCAGCCTTGTTTTATTACAAATGTAAACCTCTTTAGTTATTGGAGGGGAGGGCGTGGATCATGGGTCAGAGTTCATGACGATGGGTTTTGATGGGTGGTGGGTCAGAGTGGGTCAGGGTGGGTCGTGGGTCAGTGGGTCAAGTTTTCATTGACCCACGCCATCTCTGGTGATAGTTATCTGCAAGAATAATATTTAAGTTGGTTACTAAAATTCCAGGTTACAATATGGCGCCTATCTTGCAGAACCATCATCGACCAATTTTCATCTCTCTGAGAAGTGCAGTACTTGTGAAAAGTCTTTACGAAAACAAAGAATAAAAAACTTTAAAAGAAATAAAAAGTGTTTTCAACGTCCTACTATCGTTTGTGTCCTGAGCGGAGAATATTTGAGGCAGGAAATGCCTTCTTTACAAACACATTCATGCTAACTGTCTGCTGTACAAACGATGTTTATTCAAAGAGGAAGGTTTTTAAGCCATTCAGTAGCTGGAGAAATATCGGAAATGTAAATCTTCCACACCCTCTGTGGAAACTTGTTAGAATGTTAAGTACACACACGCACGTAATACAGGTATGGAAGGAACAGAAGAAGCGCTGCTTCAAATCACAACATCAATCTGCCACCGTGTTTTCCTTTCTTCGCTTTCTCAACATCTAAGTCAACTCTTCCGACTGACTACTTCAGACTCAAAGTATACTGGCATTCTTATATTAAAAGCACGTAGTATGCCAAAGTACCTGATTTTAGGTGTGTTTTTTGTTGAATCTACTCATAATATATTATTTAATTTCTAATCTGAAAAGTTGTAAGGAAACGAGTATTATTAGATCTATAAAAGATATTACAGTAATGAGTGATTACTGTCTTTTCGTAGGCATAGGCATAGGCATTTTCACTGACTTAGCATCGTAGGCATAGGTACCCACTTTGGCCTACCTCACACACCATCAATCTGACATCACAAGTAAGCTTAACATGTCAGTTGCAAAACATGCTAAGTGATAAAATCATATTTTCTGTATTGGATAAATATGTAATATAAAACAGATCGCAAAAAAAAAAAAAAAAAAAAAAGTTACAATAATACTGAGACAATCAAACGTAGTCGTAAAGTTACTGATATGAGCAAGAGAGGCCCGAGAAGACTTTAGAAAGACTCAAGAAAGCATTTGCGATCGCGAAAATTCGACCAAGGCCTACAGATTCTGTGTCTCGTGAACCCTGCGGGACCCTCGGGCTCTTGGCAATTGCCAAGTAGCCAACGTAGCCAGTCCGGCACTGGGTAAGAGAGATATATAGATTTTAAAAAAGGAACATTGGATACATATTCATTTCCTGCCATATTTTTTAAAATTTTCTTCCCAGCTGGCTGCCTCCTCTAAAATAACAGAATTCCTGAAGCCCTGGAAGCATCTACCTATCGGTCCGTTACAGACCACAAACTTTGGGGCTAGAAGGGGCAAGGGGGCGGTCGTCCTCGGTGATATCGTTCGCCTTCATCCCCCTACTGCTCCAAGAGATGATATACTTTAATGTAGGTTCAGTATATAATAATAATAATAATAATAATAATATAATAATAATAATAATAATAATAATAATAATAATAATAATAATAATAATAATAATAATAATAATAATAAATAACTATCCTCAAAAATGTTTGTTCCTTCACTTGCCCTCCCCACAGTAACAAAAAAGCTAGTGTTTTTATTGTTTTAAACAGAGGAATTCGGCTGTCTAACTAACTAAAAGAATATTTAAACTTGATAATTTAAACTTTGAAGTAGAAATTAATTATTCAAAATTAAGCTATTTGTCCTATCATATAAATATACTTAAAGTAGGGCACAAAATTTCGAAGTCAGACGCACTCGCCAATCCAAAAAATTAAGGTCGCCAGTATCTCTCACGTACAAATTATGAGAGGTACCCTCTGCCTTCTCCGGCCTTTGGTTTGACAAAGAGATTACATCAGGGCATAAAGACCGTTGTGAAGACTTCACATTCCCTGTTTCTCTCACTCAGTGACAATTACGTAACAGAAACTGAGCATCCCTGTGAGTAGAGGCAGAAACCATTCCTACTGAACACTGGTCGTCAGCTCTAAATTTCTAGTCGCCAATGGCGACCTGGCGACCGGAAATTTTGCGCCCTGACTTAGAGTCAAGAAAGTGAAAATGGCAACATAATAGTGATATTTATTCACAAATTCATAATTTACTAGCGAAATGTTTACGCGGTTATAGATCGAAAAGTGTAAAACATAACAAGAACTATTCTATTCTAAAAACATTTTCCCATGAGAGCCTACCTTTTCAATTAAGATTTAATCACAATCTTGAGACAAGTTATGCAGTGTCATCACTATAAAACCATTTGTTATCATTACTATGAATACTATGAATATGAATTACTATGGATATAACATCTAAGAGGCAACAATTACATACTGTTTTGTTTTAAAAATGAAACATTTTTTGGTATGTCCAATTGAGTTTATCCAGTTTGTCAAATTTAACTAAATTAGCAACGGAAGATCATCTTTATATTATTTGAAGAGACTGTGGCGATTGAAGTCGTGCCAGTAATTACCATTTTGCTTCTACGTATTGGTGACATATGCATATGTAATATTAATTAACAATTGTGATATTAATACAGTCTCAAGCATTGTTTTCTTCTCTTATCTTCAAGTGAACAGTTGTAAAACAAGTTTAACTTTCGATTTGTAAACCGCTGAGTAAATAAATGAATAACACGGTGTTGTTCATTTATTTACACCTCTTTGAATTAAAAATAATATTTTATTCATTATTGATCTAAAAAGTTAAATGTGATAAGTCATTTGAGAAGAGCATGCTATAAGACTTTGAAACCTCTTTTTCTTATCTGAGGGCAGAGCTTACATACAAATTTACACACACCAAAGGACTATTGTTACTTGCAAACAGTGAAGGATAACATTAAAATTATTTCAATTTTATGTTTAACTTAATCATATAGCAGATAGCTTAATAATATTGAATGTTTGAAGAATTTCATATAATTGGCGACACCATATGACATCATCGCCATAGATGAGAAGAATATGTACTGTCTCGAGCGGCAGACTGCAGTGATTAGGAACAATTTAGCTACTGATCGTCCCCTGAAATTTCTTAATTATAGATTCAGATAGATAATCAATCTATTGCAGGGTGCAAAATTTCCGGTCGCCAGGTCGCAATTGGCAACTAGAAATTTAAAGCTGGCGATTAATGTGCAGTAGGAATGGTTTCTGCGTAAACTCACACAGCTGCGCAGTTTCTGTTTCGCACGAAAATAATTGTCACTGAATGAGAGAAAACACGGAATGTGAAGTCTTCACAACGGACATGAAAAGTGAAGTCTTCAGTGAATCAGACACTGAAAAAGATTTACAGTGAAAACTTCATTACGAGATTCCCAAATTTGCTTCAAATTATCACATTTTGTGCAGTTTTACCTGATTGTACTGCTTCATGTGAGAGAGGCTTCAGTAGTCTCAATAGAGTTAAGATTGCCTACAGGAATTCACTAAAGACTGATACACTGGAAGATTTGCTGACAATTTCCATCATTGGCCCTTCACTTAAGGAGTTTGGTCCGAAAACTACAATCGACAACTTCAGCGCAGCGAAAGAGAGTTACACAAACATGAAGTCTTAAGGTAAGATATTGTTTAACATGTATATGAATTGTGGAACTCAAAATTGATTATCCTGAATCTGATTGTCTGGTTTTGAAATTTTATGCCCTGATGTAATCTCCTTCTTTGTCAAACCAAAGGCCTTGGGGGAAGGACCTCATAGTTTGTACGTGAGAGATATTGGCGACCATCATTTTTGAATTGGCGAGTGCGTATGACTGAAATTTTGCGCTCTGATCTAGTGGATGGATCTTTAGAAATCGAGAGACTATATTTATCTTCATCAAACACAGTACTTCAATGTAAGTACCCTACAGTGTAAGATTGTTTTACTGTAATAACATGAACCGAAATGTTGATATACTGTTTTCCATTGTCCAAGCTTTGCTTTTAATATACGCGGATTTGATATATTGCTCATGACATTCGTTACGTGTAGTTTATCTAAGCAACTTGACATATATAAGTATTTAGTGCATAAATACACCTCTGACTATTAAAAATCTAACACCAAAAGGTATACATTTGAAATAATCTATACACTAGTTTGAATAACGTCCTGAACCTACCATGAAGTTCAGAGGTCAGTAACATGTGGATCTAGCATGACCATGTAGAATGACTGTGATACAACGTAGTATAAAGAGAATGAGATCTGGGATGCGTCTGCGACACGTTACCGAACCTCATCAACTGTAGCTGGGGAAGATAGTCTCTGGTGTAGAAGGATAATAAAGCCATGGATCAGTTGTATTAAATTGTCGAAAGATCAGGTGAACGCACTAGTCAAGGAAGTAGTTTACATGGGGTAGAGCGTTGGGTCTTGCGGTCGCGCGTTATAGAAAGAAAGAAATTTCCATGCAGGGCAGGATCCAGTACCTTATCAATGTACCATTGGCCGACCGAAGACCCGTATTAGATACGATCAGGTGCTAAATGTATTGGCCCATAAGGTAGCGCCCAGTGCCGTAATATTATCGAATAAGGCTATATTCCACACAATTGTACTTGCGGACGCGTACAAGATTAAGATTTGGCGTTTGAGAAAGCTGAATGTGTTATGAAACAATTTCGTGATAGTTCAAATCGAATATGTTTTATGACCTGCATAACATGACTGTTGGACACATTTTTGTCGCAGAAGATACCATTACCGGCATGATATACCTAGGTAGATATGCTTGAGCACATCATTATGCCACAGATTTTACCAATACATTACAACTTGATCAAAAAAAGTATTTGCTTAAGAGATAGCTCTCAGAAAATCAATTTTTAGTTCCTAATGCGGTTGGAGTGACCATGCATAAATTGTGCGTGTGCAGGTTTTAAAAAATGCAGATGTTCAAAAGTACGAAATGTTAGAACAAATTAATATTTAAAAGACACTGACCTATGCTAATTAATGTTGAATGCAAACTGTAGGCAGCGTCGTACGTGCTAAGTACTGATAAGGTATACGAAACTTAAAGAAACAATAACAAACCAATTTAAAAATCTTAATTTTTTTACACACACACACAGATCATTATCTTGTGTTAGCAGAGAAAACAAGAATAACAAACAAAAGTACAAATTTAAAAGAAGTCAACGAAAATAAATTTGCGTACATAAGCTGTTATATAAAGATTGGTTTGCTATACACCTATCTCTTGGTTGGGAAAGGGCAAGAGAACTACCAGGACATTCCAAACAGATCATTGATCTACAGTATACACTTTTCGTGTTATCGTTCTCAGAAAGAAACACTACACCATTTGTTAAACAAAATTTGGGTAAACCAAACGGTGGTGTAGTGGTAAAGTGCTAGACTTCCACATGGAAAATCTTGGTTTGATTCCCCATCAGGTAGTGATTTTTTCGCATAAAATAATGGCTGCAAACAGAGATTCATCTTCTGTTGAGGAACTTACAAGGCATCACTGGCGATAATTCAAGTAAATACTGTGTGCGTTCTACATCATAAACTGCAATGATAAGTATTTTCATATTTATATTCGTCCCCCCCTCTCTCTTTCTTGACGTTTCCTTATCCTGTTTTTGCATCTTTCACTTCCCCCTCCTCTCCCTCTCTCACACACACGCACTTCATGTGAGTGTGCGTGTTCCAAAGTTAAAACGGAGCAAGAGAACGATATACTTGGTCTGGAAAATCGAATTAGCTGGGAACTACGGCATCGTGTTTTCGTGCTCTGGGGATAACATCTCCAGTCCTGGTCATCTCTGACAGAAATACTGTTTAAACGCAAGGTAATAAGAGAAATCTTTTTTTATCCTGTGGGTTACTGAGTCTCAGCCGAATTACCGGGTCACTACGGGTTTGAATCCTCGATCCAGTGGTGGTTTATAACCTAACCAACATCATCCGACTGACACGATCATCCGTTTGAGCTCTAGCCTGTTCATTCTATCTGTGCAAATTAGGCTATATCCGGAAGAGAGGAAATCAATGCTGGATGTTCGGAACAGATAAATCTTTGGAAAAGGTTAGAAAATGGTAACCTCTTTGGTTATTTGAAAACAAAATTTTATTTATACTATTTCGACACAAAATTTGTTTCCATCCTGTAATTCAATGTGTTTTATTCACGTTGAAATTTGAAACATGCTACATCTATTAGGAACATAAACTTTTCCTTTCGAACATTTGTAACTTTTCATTACGATACAGTTTGGACTTTTAATATAGGGTATTTCTGATAGTATCACTTTAGCGTTAGCAATAAAATAACACTCATTGAACTTTCTCTTTCTTTCTTTCTTTCTTTCTTTCTCTTTTCGTTTTTTTCTGTTCAATTTGCATTAGTACTCTGAAATGGAGGATATGACCAACTGGGTTTATTAGAATGTATTTTGGATCAGTAAGTTCAATGAACACTACCGAATTTGCAATCGAACCACGGGAAAACAAAGCATGTGTGTTAAACTTTTGACATTATTCTAGACGTGTCTCGGAAATCTACAGTTCTACTGGAAATTGAGTATACTATCCTTTATGAAAGTGACTTAATGAATGTTTAAAGCATCCTCTATATCTTCGAATAGTGCTGAAAAAATATGCTGAAAAAATATATGTTATTCCTATATTACTGTTGGATTTCTGAAAATGGAACTTTATAATGTTAGGTTCTTTTCTCACTACGTTTGAATTCCACATTTTTATCTGTTTTCCCTTTTCGTTTCCTTCTTCTCTCCTCTTTTCTCAATCTCTCTTTCTCTCTGCCTCATTTCTAAATCTCTCTGTAATAGACATGCATTGGTTTCAATTTTTCATTGTGTGTGTTTCAGTTTCTCCCTACATCAACTTAAGAATCTTGTTTCGTCTCGATTTTGTTATTTCATTTTATCGAAACTAATACATGGGTAGTTTGAGCATTAGGGTTGTGCTCATGTTGTTAGCTAATTTTAGTATGGGAGAGAAGAAAGGAGGAGAGAGAGGGGGTCTCTTTACCTGACACGATTATGTGATAAGAAGGTGTATATTGGGTGGCCTAACTGCACGGCATTAGCTGTCGCAATTTTTTTGACGCGGAGTGTACCACGACTATTGATACTTAAAAAGAAGTACACTCCTGCACTCAAGAAACAGAGTATCAGTTAAAATAAAACACCCTGTTCTCTACCTTCAAATAAAGACATATGTGTGAAGTCTGGTAGAAAACTATAGTATCATTTGGTGGTATAATAGATATCCTTCTCATTCATAATCCACCATCAATAATTTTTACCTTCTTCCTACGAAGACTTTAAAGCATCAATTTAGACATAATAGTATTCTTGTAGACCTAGAGTAAACTGGTTTTCACGATGAAAGAAATGCGTTAGAATATCTTTAGACCAAGTTTATGATTGTGTTGAAAACTAACAAATTTTTTTCACAGATAAATCATTAACATTTCGAGAGCTTTTCAAACGACCCAGGTATCTTTGTGTTATGAAAGTAAACAGTAAACTTCTTACAGTATACAGTAAAATCCAGGTGCATTATGGGTAAATATCACTAAATCTGGTTACTTTTTAGTTCAAAAATCGGTGTAAATAGCCTCTAAGGACGTAAAAATAACCGAAATTGCATAATTAACCCTCCAAACTAGCCCATATCATAAAAAAGAAAAAAACTTTTCGTGACGATGTGGAAAAATATTACTGTGGAGATGAGACTAGACATAAAGCAAGATATGAGACTAGACTTTGAACAAGATATTACTTTTATAGTGTGACCAGATTGACCAGATGTATTCTTTTTTAGGAGTACTTTTTTCTATTTACTTTTTTTTTCTTTTGGTGATTCCAATATTCTATATTCTTCATTCTTACCAAAATGGTTGTTTCATACTCGTCTTCTGTCTTACATCAAAATGATTTGACATAGGGATAATTGAATCTCCTTAACAGAAACGTTAGCTTAATATTTCATTCTTGCCACCGTACTTAGGCCAGAAAGTCATAGATTTTAGTAGTTGTTAATAAAATCTTTTTCTTTACACTAAGCTTTCCTGTGACGATTTTGAAGCCTTTCTCAAACAAGTAAGAAGTTCATATATTTCATAACGATTTAATGATAAAATTTTTGACACATAGTGCGCAGTATCAAAATGTATTGAGAAACATTTTAATGGATGGGGAAGAAAAGAGTCACTCTTGGATAGATGAAGGACAGCGTATGAAGATTTAATGCAGGCAGGATCTAATTCGAAAGTAATTGTGTCACTCATTGAATTTGTTTTCAGTTTACCTGGAACAAATGTGAAGTGTAAGAGATTCTTTAGTGTCATTAAAAATTACTGATGTCAGATGTTAGTGTCGATATTAGAACAAATTACGAGAGTAAAATTCAATGTACAAATGACTTGTGAAGAGTTCAGAGTTGCATTAAAGGAAGACCTTCACTACTCAAGGAGACAAATTAACTCAGAAGTATGTATAATGGTAATTGAACTATTTTGCTCTACACTTTTAGGTTTTTCTCTCTGGTTTCAGTCTCCCTAGTTATGAAGGTACCTGAAGATCAAGTTTTTTTTTTTTTTTTTTTTTTTTTTGTTATCCTACTTTAACGACACATTTTCGAGACAAGGTAGTCTCAAGTTTTGTTTCATGCGCTTTTCTAATCATAGTTAGTAATTTTGTTTTTTCACATGAAATGAGATAAAAATGATTTCTGGTATGGCGACTAAAGTATCAGATTGAACAAATACATTAACGAATGGTAACGAATACATGAATGATGTAATTGTTTAGAGTAAATACAAGTTTACGCACCGGAGTTCCAATGTTGCATATCTTTTTACAACTAGTATGTACTACCATGAGCAAAATAAATGACGCGTCTCTTTATTTTGAAGTTTTTTGAAAATATCTCCGTTTTCTTTATATGTTCGAAATTTCGGAAGGTTTCCCCAGCAGGACAGGTTAATAACAAACCCGTTTTTAATATTTGTGTTAGATATTAGCTTAAAATAAAGAAATTAGAAGCAAAAAACATTAAATCGACAGAAATCTCGAGAATTACCAACTCTGCTAAAGTGGGAAATTTTCAAGAACGCGAGGGAATTCTGCAGTTCAACACGAAGCAGCGACATCTATGTCATTGAGAGAAGCGTGGATTAGATCTACAAACGAAAATTTTAACGAAATATTTCTAGTATGTCTTATTATATGCATTATCAGCGAACTCCAAATATATGAATCTATGCTAAGTATTAACGTATAGATAGTGCAAATAGTGGAAATTACCTATGGAAAAAGACGAATTGTTAGCCCAATCGTAATGAAAAATTGTCTTTACTGTAGAACAGGTTCAGCTTACGTAAGAGAGCACATAGCTCAGTTAGGTAAAGCAACGAGTTTGTATACCGAAGGTAGACTGTTCGAATCCCGTGGAAGTACTGTTGTCATTTTTATCACTAAGGTTATTTTATTTATTTTTTATTTGGGAAAGAATCAAATTGTAACATATGTGTAAAACTCATGACGATACCAAAAAAAAAAAAAAAAAAAGAGAGAGAGAGAGAAAATATCGTCGCATTTGCATTAGTGTCTCTAATTTTTGTTTGCAAACAGATTCGTAATTATTTCCCCTGTGCTCACTGATGTATAACGAATGTTTTCCAGTAAATGTTAATTCTAATTTGGAGAATTTTATAGTTTCACAATGTTTCTCACTACATAGTCTTCTATCTACGTGTTTGGATATTTTGATAACAGATTTCCCTATTAAATGTTTAATTTTCTCTATAAATATTTGTCTTAAATTGAAATTGTTTTGAATTTACTACATAAGCAAAGTTGCCCGAAGGAGGAGAACTCAAGTAATAGATATTCTACGTAAAAGCAACCTATTGTAGAATGATGATGCTTCTTACCTTCAGCACATAATCTTAACGTTAGAGAGTCAGAGATAGAAAAATCCTGGTTTTTCCTCCTCTATGACCACCCATCTTAAACCTCTACATATCATTGTTCGTCTCACATAATTTCGGCTCTCCAAAGACATTCATATTTATTATTATTATCATTATTATTATTATTATTATTATTATTATTATTATTATTATTATTATTATTATTATTATTATTAATGAATATGCCACCCTTACATAATGTTGTAACTTTACACGTCTTAGTTTAAAGTGCTTTCTTTAGTAATAATTTGAGCAACCACGTCACAAAATTTAAAATGTTTGAGGGGGCACGACGTTTTATTTCCCCTCCTCTCTTTTCAGCACCCTCCAACAGAAGGTATATAATTTCTGAGAAGCAGGGTAGACAAAATGAATAAGAAATATATTTAGAGCATCCTTTCCTCCTTCGTGAATGTAATATCACGTAGCATTTTTTATTCTACTGAAGACGACCCTAGGCCGTTATGGTTAGATAACAAAAGAAATACCTAATATATTTATAGCGCCCCTTATCTGTAATATTACCTCTTCTTTATTTGTTCGAGGCTTCCCTACACAACCAAGGGTGACAAAAAGAATAGGAAAAGTGTCTAAAGATTACAAAAGACTTTATATTTTGTCAGAAACAAGGCAGTATATACACAACATTGCTTTCGTTAACAAGTGTTTCACCCTTGAGTCGCTTATAAAATTATGCAGAATAACTTTTGCCGATCATTGTTCTAGAGGGATTTGTCCAGGATGGTTTGGTGTCGAGCTAATAACGATAAGTATATTTATTTACATCACTGTTAAAGAAATAGCAAACTTTCTGAAAGGAACTTACTTAGGAAACAGATCTTCCTTCTACTTAGCCAGAGCCCACTCTGAAAAATTGCATCTGGCATTCTGAGTGAAAGTTCTATGGGATTATTAGAAAAATATATTCCCGTTTTTACGCTGATGGTAGAATTTCTTAAACAGTTATTGAATTACGTTCGAAGGGTAGGCGTAAATAGCGCCCCCGCAACAATGTGGCGTGGGGACCGCACAAGCTGCAAGGCCAAAAAATATACAGAAAGTACGCAGGGGCGGAGCAGGCCAAATTTTCACACGGGCAAAGTGACTTTTTGGCGCCCTTCCCCTAGTAGTAGCCTATATTTTACATTTTATCATAGTGTTTTTAATAGTTTAAACCAGGAGCGTCATTTCAGATTTTGCTTTGGGGGGGGGGCAAGACCTCTTGATATAAGTAAAATTTCGCGTTTTTCACTGATTTACTACTATTCTAATGACAAAATCTATATACATCTCAAACTCACGGGGGGCAAATGCCCCTCCCTGCCCTCCCTAAATGACGCCCCTGTTTTAAACCCATTTTCAAAAAGAAATCCATTACCTAGGAAAAGTTCACAAAGAATATGGCCCGCTATAAACAATACCAACTCCACCCCCCCTGGTCTAGTGGCTAGCAAGTAGTATTGCAGTAAATTGTCGCCTCGCCTTTTTTAATCCTTGGAACAGGTATACAGGTATATACGTGCTTTTGATACTTTTTATACAGTTAGAGGGACTTTTTTACCTGTTTGTGACCCGATAATGACATAATTTACCCATAATTCACCTGATTTTTCATTAAATAAACACAATTCATTTTTTATTACTGTACAAAAACCCCTATTCGTTTTTTATTAGCCCACAGAAAGTCCTGTTTATTTTTTATCAGTCCACAGAAAGCCCTGTTTATTTTTTCCAGTCCATAAAAAACTCCTATTTGTTTTTTTTTATCAGTCCACAGGAACACCTATTTATTTTTTATCAGTCAACAGAAAGCCCTGTTTATTTTTTATTAAGCAATAGGAAGTTTTATTTATTTTTTAACAGTGCTCAGAAGCACTGATTGTTTTTTATTTATCACGTATGTGTGACCTTTGCGCTGGCGCCATTACCGTCGCGCCGCCCGCTTTGTATATTTGCCGCCCGCCCGACATTTGCGCTGCATTGAACGGTAGCTTTGATAGCGCCATTATTGTTTGACCGTGGTGCAAGTTTCCGCCCATTTGGTTTGTATATTTGCCGCACAGCACTTACGATGCACAGAACGTTAGATTTTGCAGGTATTATTACTGTTTGACCATGGTGCGAGTTTTTTTTTTACTTTTTTACCCATTCACTTTGTATACCTGTTACCTGACATTTGCTCAGCAATGGACAATTATGGTATTTTTTCCGCTTTGGTTAGCTTTAAGGACTATACGTAACGCACGTATGCTATTTGGAACTATGTATTGATTTACATTGACTTATTATTATTATTATTATTATTATTATTATTATTATTATTATTATTATTATTATTATTATTAGTAACGATTATAGCATTAAATTATATAAAAATAATATTCGTTGCCACGGACGCGTTTTGAACTCACAACCCTTGCATTACTGATCCAGCATCTTACCGTTTAGCTACCGTGTAGCTGACGAATACAACTGTTTCTTTGGCAGTAATGAAAAAAGACCTGTAACGCTATTTGTTATGTTTGAAAATGCTTTACTATCATAGATCCATCTAGCGGTAACAGCTTAAACTACGTGGTCATTTGTTAAGTTTGAATAAGCGAAATTTAATTTTAATGGCCATATATGATTTGATGTTATGAACTACAGAAATACACTTGTATTATTGATTGATATTCCTTTGTTAAAAATTGAAGAGACCATACATTCTTATTTAGAGACAGCTAAGTTGAAATTTATAAACTTCCATATGATTTTGTGTATTACGTCTAGAAATGCACACGGATAGGTGTAACTAATAATTATTTTAGATTATAAGACACTAGACGTATTTTAAATTGATTACGTATTAATGAATAATATTTAAGGTACAATACTAATATTGCGGAAGGCATATGGCATTAGTATTGTTATGTTTTATGATATTACTAGTTAAATTTGGCTTTATGGACCAGGGCAAGCACACTATTATGGGAAGGGGGCATAGATACTATACAGACATTTGTCTGGACCAAGAAAAATTTATTTAGGACATAAAAATGTTTTACATTTGACCGACTGCCCCACCATGAATTTAACCCGGGACCCCTTGCATTCAAGGCAAGAACGTTAGCGAGTAATTTCCCTAGCGATTAAATTATACGTTCTACTATAAAATATTTGAGCAGATGTACATTTTGAAAATTGAACATTACTTTTAAATAAATGAGCCCCCCGTGGATTGGACTTGAGCTGTGCTTATTTGAGTTTAAACAAAGAGGCTATATAAGACATAAACCTGTTAATGGGAACTTTGAGACGTAGGCTAACGATTAAGTTTGAATTGATTTTGAGTTTACCACCAATGCTATATAAGACGTGGACCTACTGATTGACATACAATATGAGCTCCCGCAGGGAATTGAATTAGGGTTTCCACATTAAAAATGTATATGATTGTGAATTTAGCGCTTTTTTAAACAAAGAGGCTATATAAGACATAAACCTGTTAATGGGAACTTTGAGACGTAGGCTAACGATTAAGTTTGAATTGATTTTGAGTTTACCACCAATGCTATATAAGACGTGGACCTACTGATTGACATACAATATGAGCTCCCGCAGGGAATTGAATTAGGGTTTCCACATTAAAAATGTATATGATTGTGAATTTAGCGCTTCTTTTAACACCAAGGCTATTTGAGACATAAACCTACAGCTTAATGTAGGCCCGAACCATATGACCCGCATTGAAAATTGAACCCGAATCACCCACGCCAAAGGCGGTGTACACTAATTGCTTGCCAATGGAGAACTATTGAGAATATTTTAACACTGTGATTTACAGAGAACCACATATGTTTCCACAAGGTGTACATTTTACTGAAACAGATTAAATATATTTTAGTGATTGAATTATAATAATAATGAAAGTTGAATTATAAACTTGCCCTATTAAAGAAGAAACTATTGTTTTATTTATTGAAACCAGTGTTTCAAGACAAAAAGCACTCGGTGACTTCACGGACAGAAGATGAAATCATTTAGATTATGAGTCACGAGTTAAAGGAAGTAAAACCAACGCCAGACCACGTTTATCTTATTTATGTAAATTATACTTTACTCCCTCAGACACGGAGGAAATTTTCCATTGCATACGGAAAACAACTGAATGACCTCATCGGTGTTGCCAATTTGTCATTTAATTGTTTGGTTTTGATGAGTGAAGACCGTAGCCTACTTAGGATGAGTAAGAAGATAGAGGTCACTAAAATAATTCATTTGGCAACGTATGCACATGTGACAATGAGGAAGCATGACTGCATCATCTTCTCCCCCTCTTTGAGGGAGGGCATAGACTTTTAGTACAACGATATTCTGCCCTCTTTTGAATTAAGATTTTGGAGAGGGAACATCAGAAGATTTTTAACTGCTGATTTTGCTATTGTGTAGTGTGAATAGTGCATCTCGTTAATATTTGTACGCTGATTTATAATTGTATTGGTAAGTTTAATTTGATTTTTATTTTATATTTAAACAATTTTAGATGCATTATTGAAATTATGCGTTTTGTTTGGAGTAAATTTGAGTACTAATAATATACACGCGTATATTATTTTTTTTGTTTGAATCTAGATTTGTATTCATAAATATTATTGAATAGACAGAATCGGATGTTATTATTTTAGACAGAGTTGAGTTGAATTTTAGTTTAATGTACTGTCTATTATTGAGGCTCGTGATATTTTTGCTTAACATTAAATGTGGAAATATAGAAGTTTGCCTTGGGAATGGAACTAGAGGCCTATAATGTAATTGATTGTAAATTTAGAACTTTTTTTTCACCAAGGCTATTTGAGATATGAACTTATAGATTAATGTAGGCCACATAAACTGGAGGAATTAACCGGTTTTTTTTACACCACCGCCTACCCACGGAAGAGCTTTAACTAATAAGAAAATTTTAATGGTAGCTTAATGGATATGAATTTAGATTTTAGGCTTTTTTTTAAATTGGAAGAAAGTGGCCTGAACTTTGACATTTGTTTGTTGTAAAAACGTGGAAAACTGTGGTTAGGGTTATACACTTTTCATCCGGAAATTAAACACGTAGCTTATAGGTGACGTGTACGTATTTTAGGCAGAGGGGGAAATATATTTACTTTTGGGCAGTTTTATGAAATACTATTACATATTTTAATGTTTTCTTGAGTAACAAAGCTTATTATTGAGTTGCTTACAATACGAATTGAACTACTAGTCTTAATTTAAACGAATTTGGTTGATGAGAATGAACAATGTTTTACTGTAGATTAATTTAATACGGATAGCTTGGGAAGGCAGAATTAGAGAAAATTAGATTTTGTGATGCTATCTTATTTAAAATGTGAATCTATTAAATTATTGTAGTACATTAGGATTTATACAGAAATTATAGGCCACATGATTTCATATACCTAGTTGAAATAGCGTATGTTTATTAGTATTAATTTTGTGGCTATGAAACAAAGCAGTAATATATTTTTGAGGCATTATTTTGACTTACATAGTTAGAGCAGTTAGACAAAGCATGGGTCGTGAACAACGCGTTTACTGCCACCTATGAACTAAAGTAATAACTAAGTGTAGAAAACAGTTACAAGACCTCCGTAAAGTTTTTTTTAATTTCTAGAAACCATAAAGGATTTTACATTGTGGTAGGATTACGTTTAAATTAATACGTTTTATTGTAATATTGCGAACAGAGCGATGGCTAATTAAACCAATTACTTTAGCAAGAAATAGGTTTCTAGGGATTTTTTTTGGTACCTATAACTTGTTCCGGCGTTTATCGCCTATGACAGATTTTAAGAACAATTTAAATTTGAGTTTTAAGTGATGGTAGGCGTAGATTTGTTTTAGGACATTTCAATTTTTATGGAGTTTTGCTAGTTTCAGAAAATTACTGTATATTGAATCCGGCATGTAGACAGTTTCTTTAAGGGAACAGGATTAATTTTAAAGTTTAATAAAAATATTATGCCGTGAACACGGATTGCTGAATATTGCTTTTGTTTGCGAAAAACTGGGCAATAGAGATAAGATTTTAGCCTATTTTAAGTTTAATGACTTGTATTAGTAGAGAACTTCTTACTAGCTAATTAATCTGTACCTTTTGCGTTTTAGTTCATTTCAAAAGCATACTAATTATTTACAGAAACAATTTTATAGGAAGTTTGATGAAATAAAAATGTGGGTGGGAGAATCCATGAAGAAGCATAGCTTCTTAGAGAAACTAGTAATTATTTTATGACCTGGGGATCCCGTAGAATATTTGGCATTAAGTTATAAAGAATGTGGTAAGAACACGCATAATATAATGAATAATAAGATGAACTAAGACTTAAATTATTGCTTTGAAAACAAAACCTACAGGGTTTTGTATAGGATTAATGTTTATTTGTTACAGCCCGTAAGAACAATTTGAATTGATTTAGGAGTCAGTTAGATTTGAAATCGTCCTAGTGGTTAGGATAGCTTGTTTATTGGATATATTGAAATGCAATTGTAGGGCAGCACCAACGGTGAACGCTTTGCCCTGCCCTAAAGTATAAATTTGAACTTTCCTCGGTAAAACCGCACGTTATTTTAGTATTTAATACGTTTCTTGTAATAGTCCTAATCAATTTTACGGAATTTAGGTTTTGAGTGTTCGTTGAGATATTTGCTTTGAAGATGAGATTTCATTGCCAAGATCTTAACTTCCTTGTAATAAACTAGTTGAACAAATTTTGATTTATTACAGGTACTTGTACAAATTATAGTTTTACTTATAATTATTTGACCATAATGCAAAGCATTTTGAATGAACAAAATATATTTTGCCATTGCATGTTGGTAGACATTTTGTACAAATAAATAAAATTAGGAGCAAACACAGTTAATATTTCTTCTATACATTGTAAAAATTAGTCAGAACGGTAAAATTATTTCTTGTTTGTCATAAAAATTAAATGTACTACCACGTTGAAAGCAAAAAAAAATATAATTTGCCTAGTATACTGAAATGTTGAACTTTGGTACAAACATGTGCTAGCTGGAAAAGCGTTAGATTGAAATTGCATTGTTTCGTGGCTTAGTAAGTAAAGCGCTGGACTCATGCACTAAAGGTCGCGCGTTCGATCCTCGGTCAGGCTGTGATAAGATTTTTTTTGTTTTTTACTTTTGTTTGATTATATTATATTTTCCTTTTCTATGAAAAGTTGTTCTTATTTGTATTCTCTTAATAAATTATTCGGAGCAACTTATTTTATGGATCGATTTCTATGAAATCTCATAAAGAGAAACTTGTTTCGAAAATATTTTAAAAATTGCGAACTTGAAAAATAAATTGTTTGTTGTGCAATTTTAATTGCTACGCTTTTTATAGAAGCTTGGAATAAGCATAGCTTGTGAACCTATAAATAATTTAAAGAAAGTGGAGTTTGTAAAAGTTTTTTTTTTTCACGAAAGACACGCTAAAACTTATGACAGAAGTAAATTACAAGGAATTTCGGAAGAAAGTTTGCAGCATTTATAAACTTAATTGAGAATGGAATACCATACTAAATGATCATTGTGGTTATGAGAGCAGGATTGTAGGTTATGAACATTCACATTGTGCATTTTGGACTCTATAGTTATATTTGTCAAAATTTTGAGAGTAGATAAGAAAAAAGTAATTTACTATCGTATTTAAAATAAATGTAGATCTTGCATACGTTGATACAATTAGGCGGAACACATTTGACTCACCACGTTTCCCTCCAAAGTGACATTTGCATATTTTGGTGTAGTAAGTAAGACGTTTGCCTCATGCACTTGTGATCCCGGTTCAATCATGGACTAACCAATTTTACGTGCTACGCTTATTTTCATATTCTTCTTTTCTATGAAAAGTTCTAAATTATTTATTGAATCCTTTATTTTAATCCCTCACATATATATAAAGTGTTCGAACAATATATGTGAACACATTTTATTGTTTCGTATTTCTTAATACCTCGACTCGAATAAGGTGTGGGAAGTTAAAAAGCTCCTTGTTAAAATATGACCCTTATGCATGACCCATACGAACAGTATGTGAGCATATATAATTGATTAGAAGCTACCTGTTAAAAAAGATGTGAGAATATTTTAATTTATTAAAAGCTTCGTGTTAAAATAGAGTGTAAACCTACAAATAATTCCGCGGCGCAAGATAAGAAAGAAAGAGTGGTGGGGCGGTTTACTGGTTTGTTGTAAAATTACTTAAGCGAGTACAGTTACATGGAGACTACACAGTACGTGGGAGGGTGCCCTATAAGAATATTTGTGAAGAATATCAGGACGGATTTATCCTAGGAGGTTAGGCAATAAGGTGCAACACTGTTGTAGTGTTGGAATGCATACCATCAAGGAACTAAGGGGCAATTCTTACTTTTATACTTTCCTAATAAAATAGTTGGAATAACTTATGTTTATTTTAGTTTCATAAGAACAGCTGCCCTGTGAACCTACAAATAATTTCGAAAATACTAAGCTCGATGTTAAAAAATGTGTGTGTGTGTATGTGTGTGTGTGTGTGAGTGTGTGTGTAACTGAGTGAGTGAATGAAAAAATGAAGTCCCACGTTTATACCGGTTAGGCTAAAGGAGACGGTGATTATTTTATTCGTTCGTTTGTTTTTACAAACTCTGAACAATCTAAGATGTTTGAACTAAATATGGGAGCTCTTAAAAGTATATAGAAAGTGGGAGAAAACCCACGCACACTTTGCTTGTCCACCACAATTTATAAAAAAAATAAATCCAAAGTGAATGTTTGTCATGAAAATGTTGAAATAATTGGTGCGAACCAAGGACTCCATGCACCAGAGGTGAACGCTCTACCACTGCGCCCATGAGTAACTGAGTGAGTATGTGTGAGTGAGTAAGTGAGTGAGTGACTGAGTGAGTAAATAAATGTGTGTAAGTAACTAAGTGAGTGAGTGAATTATAAAAATACTAAATGAAATTAACAGAAACAAAATACATGTTTTAGACTTAGAGTACAGAATAAAATAAGTTTGATTTAATCCTCATACCACGATGCACAAGTTTTAACATTTTGATGCTTTTTTTCTAACCTTGTATAGCTTAGCTTCAGTTAACCCGTACCCTTTTATACACATTAAGCTTCAATATTTCTTTTATCATGGTTTCCTTATTATTTGTTTCAGACAGTTTTTTATTAGTATTCCTTGAACTGTTATTGGTTTTGGTTTTATCTTACATTTTTAATACCAGATAGAATATGAAACAACTAGCATTTCGTTTTACCTAGTACCATTCACACAACTATTTCTTTTCGCTGTCTTTCGCCTACTCTGTCGCCCTTTCTCCCCCTTGTTTTTCCTGTCCTTCCGCCTACTTTGTTTTTCTCTCCACCTACTGCCATCTACCTAAATATGCTTTTTTCTCTCTCTCTTTCCACCTACTACCATCTACATAACTATACCTTTTGTCTCTCTTTCTCTTCCTGTTTTCCGCCTACTTTGTTCTTTTTCTTTCTTTTCACCTACTCCCATCTACATAACTATACCTTCTCTTTCTCCATCTCCCTTCCTGTTTTTCCGCCTACTTTGTTTTTCTCTCTCTCTTTCCACCTACTACCATCTACATAACTATACCTTTTGTCTCTCTTTCTCTTCCTGTTTTCCGCCTACTTTGTTTTTTTTCTTTCTTTTCACCTACTCCCATCTACATAACTATACCTTCTCTTTCTCCATTTCCCTTCCTGTTTTTCCGCCTACTTTGTTTTTCTCTCTTTCTTTCCACCTACTACCATCTACATAACTATACCTTCTGTCTCTCTCTCTCCCTGTTTTTCCTCTGTCTCTCCGCCTACTTTGTTTCTCTCTTTTCACCTACTCCCATCTACATAACTATACCTTTTCTCTCTCTCCCTGTTTTTCCTCTGTCTCTCTGCCTACTTTGTTTCTTTCTCTTTCCACCTACTGCCATTTACATAACTGTATCCTCTTTGACAATTAGACTATTTGTCTTTTGTTTTCCTTTATTTATTTATTTGGTTTATTATCTTCTAAACCTAACCTAACCAAAGTTTACTTTGTTTATGTTTTGCTTTTCTCTTTGTCTTTTCCGTTCTTTATCTTTTGTTTCTTTTTCTTTGCTTTTTCTCTATTTGATTAACTTCTAAACCTAACCTAACCATGATTTGTGTTTCCTTTCTTTTGGTTTTTGCTATTGTTCCTTTTTCGCCGGTTGTAGTATTACTTTTTTTCCTTGGTACCTATTTTCGTCTGTATTTTTTTTCTTTATTGCTCTCTAGGTATGTCATACACAAATACCTTTCCTATTTTTATAGCTCCCTGGCTATTTGTTTTGTGTGCTATGTATGTTCTCTAATTACCTTTTGCTTTTTATTTTGTAACTTTAATTGGATTATATTTCGCCTTATATTTAATCGCTTTATTAGAAGCTCAGAGGAATTAATTCCGAAATATTAATTATTTATTCGTTCCTTTGCTGTGCAAACTCTTTGTTAACGTTAATTTGATTGCTTGCTAAGCAAGCTCAGATCACTTACAGTCTGAACTTACCAATTATTTATACTCTCGTAATAAATTAGGCGGAGCAACTTATTTTTACGGATCGCATGCTCCTAAGAACAGCTAAGTTAACTTAACCATACTCTGTATTTCTGTCTCCTGGTAGTTGGAGTTTCTTTTGTTTTGTGTTTTCTTTGGCTTTTTGGATATAGTCCTATGCCTTTGTACTAAGACTTCATGTTTCTGTTTGGTTGTACATATATTATTCACCATGCTTTTACGAAACAACACATATTATATTAGACCTCTCCCATACTAGGCCTGGATATTTACATATGACTTTTACTAGACTTGTCGCTACTTGTCCATACTTTAGCTTGCTGCTTGAAAAATTTCTGTTAAGAGATTTAATATATGTAATCTTTAACACGAAGGTGGGTCTTTTGAATTTTAGTAGATACTATATTCATATAAGGTAATCTATACTATATAGTGTAACCATATAAGAATGTATACTAGATATATACATAGTGTATACATATAAGACTTTATTGTAGATACATACATACATACTTCGTATATACATATAAGAATCTATAATAGATATTATATTCATATAAGTTAATCTGTGTTATATAGTGTCAGCATATAAGATATTCTATAGTAAATATATATACATATAAGACTTTATAGTACATATTATATACATATAAGAATCTATAGTAGATGCTATATTCATATAAGGTAATCTATGCTATATAGTGTAAGCATATAAGAATTTATGGTAGATATATATATAGTGTATACATATAAGATTTTATAGTAAATATATATATACATATAAGAATTTATAGTAGATACTATATTCATATAAGGTAATCTATATTATATAGTGTATGCATATAAGATATTCTAAAGTAAATATATATATACATAAAAGAATTTATAGTAGATGCTATATTCATATAAGGTATTCTATACTATATAGTGTATGCATATAAGATATTCTATAGTAAATATATATACATATAAGACTTTATAGTACATATTATATACATATAAGAATCTATAGTAGATGCTATATTCATATAAGGTAATCTATGCTATATAGTGTAAGCATATAAGAATTTATGGTAGATATATATATAGTGTATACATATAAGATTTTATAGTAAATATATATATACATATAAGAATTTATAGTAGATACTATATTTATATAAGGTATTCTATACTATATAGTGTATGCATATAAGATATTCTAAAGTAAATATATATAAATAATGTATACGAATCTAATACAAATTATGTTATGTTTTAGGTTATCCATTGGTGTGGTTTATTCAAGAACGTACTACCAGAAGTATCAGAGGTAGTACCAAAGGTATTTTTTCTTTACCAATTTGTCATAAATTACTCAAATAGAGCAACCTTGTTGCAATGTAATAAATAATTCATATTATTTACAATATTACTTTTAGAACTGCAATTATTTTATTCGTTGAACAATATGTGAGTGTACTAATTTTTTATATTCTCCTAATAAATTACTCTGAGCAACTTATTTTATGGATCGATTTCTATTAATTTAACCTCTCGTAATGAATTACTCGAACACTTATAGTGTGAACCTACAAATAATTTCGAAAATATTTTAAAAATTGCGAACATTAAAAATGTGAACTTACAAAAATTTCTTATAGAAAGTCGTAAGACCACCTACGCTGGGAACTTGTAAATAATTTCTTATTTTACGGATCGCTTGGTACACAAGCTCAGAGCAGCTACGCTGCGAAACTGTAAATAAATCGTATGCTAAAGTATACTCTGTAGAACACCTATGGTGTTATTCGTTCGTTTGTTTCACAAACTCTTAAGAAACTTTGTTTCAAGTAGTAAAAAATTGTCTTTTTGTTTTAGGATACTCCAGCAGATCAATTGGACTTCTCTCTTTTGGACCTTTGAAGAAATTGGAATTTAAAAAACCTGCAAATATCCTGTAAGTATGCAATCAATATTAATTCCATTACATATGTTTCTTAAATAATCTTTAATTTGTTCCTCAACTTTGATCATTTTATTAGAAGCTCAGAACACTTACAATGTGAACCTACAAAGAATTTGTTGGATTGTATCTTTTTTTATTCTCTAGTTTGTTTCACAAACTCGTTTGCTGTGCAAGCTCTTTATTTATTTATTTCGTAATAAATTACTCGAACACTTTGTGTGAGCATACTAAGGATGTTTGAACAATATGTGAGTGTACTAATTATTTGTATTCTTTTTAGTCGGAGCAACTTATTATTTTAGTTTGATGTTAATTATTTATTGGTTCGTTTTCATTAAAGAAAACTCAGAGAACATTATGTGAGTTCCAAATTAATAAAAAAGCTCATTGTTAAACTGAAAGTTGATAAAAAAATGATTACTAAATAGCTTACTGTGCATTAATTTTGTAACAAAATGATAAATATAGAACTGAAATTGTATACTAATAAATGTTTTTATGGTTTCAGTGTTGACAGCGGCATACAAGTGCACCGAAAATTAATACATCGTGTCCTGTTAAATCTGTTGACATCTAACCAGCGGTGGTAAGTGTTGCAAACTTTAAAATTTTTAGTTCAAAGAGTATATGAACATTAAATAATTAAAATTTTAACTTAATGAAACTACAATATTAAATTTTACATAATGAAAGACATACTGACAAAAAATTTTGACTAAACCAACTTTACATGTGCGCAATTCAAATTATATCTAAACATATATTTTCATTTGAAACATTTAATTTTTTAAAATTATATTTTGCATTAACATTTTTATTTTGCAACTAAAGAGTTTCATGTAAACATATAATGAATTACATTTTACAATAAAAGTTTCATGTGAAAATTACATTTTTACTTTTGCATTTTTTAAATTTACACTTTGCATTTTTTGCGTTTGCATTTTACAATAGAAGTTTCATGTGAAAATTACATTTTTAATTTACACTGCATTTTTTTATTTTACAATCAAAGAGTTTCATGTGAAAATTGCATTTTTAATTTACACCTTTACATTTACATTTTTTAATTTACATCTTTACATTTTTAATTTACATTTTACTTTTACATTTTTTAATTTACATTTTACTTTTACAATTTTAAATTTACACTTTTGCATTTTTTTTATTTTACAATCAAAGAGTTTCATGTGAAAATTGCATTTTTAATTTAAATTTTACTTTTACATTTTTAAATTTACACTTTGCATTTTCAATTTTACATTTCACTTTGTATTTATTTTACAATCAAAGAGTTTCATGTAAACATATAAAGAATTGCATTGTAAGAATTTAATGTCACTTAAAAAATAGACATTAACGTTTACAGTTAAAGTATAAAATAAAATTAAGTGAACTTTCATTAGTAGTGTATTATAAAAATAGTTACAATAATACAAAATTTACAAATTGAATAGTCACAATAATATTTATTGATTATATTAGTTTTCTTTGTTCATGCATTTCATTGAATACTGTAGAACATTTATCAAATTAATTATTTTAACTGTTTTTTTGTTTGTTAATTTAATATGCTTTTCTAACTATGCGTCTTTTAAATTTAGTAATTGATCTTTTAAATAATGATGCTTTTCCTAACCTGATTTAATTATTTTAATTTTTGCTAATCCTATTTAATAAATTTTCTTTGTTGATTGGTGTTTACCTATGATTTGTAACTAATAGAGCTTTCATTCTAACCATACGTAATTTTTTTAACTATAATTTGTAACAATTAAGTATTTCAATGCTATTTTAAATAAACTGTAATAATTAAGTATCTTTTAAAATCTGCTGTTTTTATGCTATCGTTTGTTTAATAATTGGTTTAATTAAATATGGTTTTGCTAACCTATATGGATTAATTATCTATATTCTTTTAACCTTTGGTATCTAATAATGTTCTGATGCTTTGGGTCATAAACTGTTCTAAACCTTTTTAACCTTGTTTCTTAATTGATTTTTGCTAAACTATTTCTTCTTTGATATGTTTTGTTTACTATGTTATTTTTATTTAATTGTGTTTTTGTTTATTACTACTTGGATTTTTTATTGCCAATGTTATTTTGATATTATTTTTATTCTTTAAAATGTTTGCATCATAGATGACCTTTCAAATATGAAAATATTAATGTCCGTGAAAATTAAATATTCGGAAACATTCGGTTAAATTCGGGAAACTTCGAAAATGTCACATAACTTTAAATAATACATGTTTGTAAAATAGCATTATTACTTTAGAAAATATTTTCGTTGATACATGATTAATCAGTCTGTGTACGAGATTACAAACTAAATTATCTGGGTACGGGACTTTAAAGTAAGTGTATTTGGGTACAAGATTACAAACTAAATGCATTTGGGTACGAGATTACATTTCCGAAAGTATAAGTATACCGCAGCAAGCCGCGGGGGATCAGTATAGAAGAAGTACTGCTAGAGTAAAGACGTTTCTACTTGTACTTTTCGGTACATTGTTATCAAAAAACTATAATTAGATTTGCTGGTCCCGAACTATTGTAAAATAAACACTCAATTATATTTCGGTAAACACATAGTGGATTATATCATAAAGTTAGTTATCTTCGGAAAACTTCGCATGGAATTCTGGGAATTTTCCATATCTGCGTCTATATAAGAGCGGGAAAAGCGCGCGGCGGTCAGTATAGTAGAAGAATTTGTACAGTAAAGACGCCTCTTCGTGTTGTTAACGTAAAGTGTTGTTAACTGATAAAAAACAGTATCTTTGAGAAAATACATAGTAAATTATAAACCGTGTGGAATTTACATTATTTACGTGTATATAAGAAGCTCAAAATCATTAATTGGTCATTCTACAGAAAGCAGTTCAATCGTGTGGACGTGTTCTTTTGAATACAATTGAATACGGGTGTAAATCCTGGAAAAGTATAAATAGAGTTCATAAAGCAATTGGAAATCATTTCGTTACAATCATTTGTGGAGGTAACATCGCTCCGTTGGTTCTAAGTTAGAAGATTTTTGGAAGTGGCCGTGATCAAAGGAATAGTGTTTATACGTGAAAACATAGTTCAGTTTGTTTTTGTACTTTGAGGTGTAAACATAGTCTTTTAGAAAGTTACCGTAATTAAAGTTTACACGTAAAAGTAAATTAAAATATTTGTGCGATATAAAATAGTGTATGATAATAAGGTGAAATAACTAATTAATTGTTTGTTTAAATTAGATTCAACGATGGCATACGAAGGAATCAACACAATTAAAGTCATGTTGCAGATGTTGGAATCACGTGGATATGATGATGGCGGAGAAGTTTTCTTTACGTGGGAGGTGGTGACGCAATGTCACGCATTAGGGGTGCGTGTGTATAACGAGCAATACGCGCGTTTATTACGTGCATTATTGGCGCATTTTGGGCATGACCCTGTTGTTATTTTAGCAAAATGTAAGTCCGCGAAGGATATTGTTGATTTATATCGTACGGGCTTCTTTTGTCAAGATAACATCCGGGTATTGGCGCGTGAAAAATTTAGAGAGTTGGTATCTACAGGGAAGACTTCTGGCTTAACTGCAGATGACTCTGTTGAGTTCATGGGTGAACCTGTAAATTTGCCAGGTCCTAGTTCTGCACCAGAAAATCAAATGTATGGTGCTGGAACAAATGATAATTTTTCCATCATTGGTAGTAAAACCAAACATTATCCATACTTTGGCTTGCGGGGAAAGGAAATTACCGTTAAGCGCATGCGTAACATAGGAATCGAAGACCCGGTTGTTTATTTGGAAAAACTTTTTAAATATGTACAAGAGCATGCGTTAAATGACGTTGACGATAACATGTATGTTGGCATGGTTATCGAGAGCTCTGCCTCAACGATAAACAAGCCAGTATACATGACGTGGCGTCCTAAGAAGGAATTGAACCCGGAGGCCTTTTTTAGATCAGTAGAGAACGTACTTAATAGTAACGAGCACTTCCTTTTCGGGGATTCAGTAATCTTTAGGATACACACTGTAAATCCTCGCAAGGGAAGAGGTAAAACACGTAGCACTAGTAAGTACGTTGATCTTACTACACATCATGAACAAAGTACCATCCCGTTAAACAAAGACATATACTGCCTTCCCAAGAGTATTATCCTTGGGATGGCAAAGGCCAAACATAATCGTAAGCAGGTATACAAGTTAAAAAATCACCCGGAACGTCTACTCAAGCAAGCCAGGGATTTGTGTGATGATGTTGATGTTACCATTGAACATCAAAATGGTTGTACTATTGATGATGTGAAAAAATTTCAACAATACCTGGCACCCAACTACCAAATCGTGGTATATGAAAGGAACTCCATGAACCGGGAGTACAATGTAATTTATCCGGGAGTAAAAGCAGAAAAACAAATCCTTATCCTTTACGAGAAGGGTCATTATGAATTAATTACATGCATTACCTCTCTGCTGGGTAAACAAGGATATTGTAAGCATTGTTTACAGGGATATAATCATGCACAATACCATAAATGTGGTGCTAAGTACAGTGCATGCGAAGTGTACCACGAGGTATGTGGTGATGATATTAAACGGGAGTGTAATGATTGTCATAGATTGTTTCCTTCGGATGAATGCTTTACGAATCATAAGCATGTAATTGGACGTGGCAAAAGTTTATGTGAAACAAAGCGGTTTTGTCCCGAGTGTGCTAAAATGTACAATTTACGTCGTAGGAAATCTGAGCA
This sequence comes from Thermobia domestica, assembly GCF_964235325.1. Taxonomy (NCBI): domain Eukaryota; kingdom Metazoa; phylum Arthropoda; class Insecta; order Zygentoma; family Lepismatidae; genus Thermobia; species Thermobia domestica. The sequence goes on along the minus strand of NC_137458.1, from coordinate 208,867,854 downwards.
TCAATGTGGTGAGCGTTTGTGTAAGTCTTGTGACAAGCATGTAGACGCTGACCATATTTGTTATGTTCAGAAGTCCAGTCAATCACATGTTGATAGATTCCTGTATATCGTATTTGATGTGGAAACGATGTTACTTCGTAAGAATGAATGTGAGGAACAAGAACACTGCGTTAACTATGTGGTTTGCAGGAATATATGTCATGCTTGCAAGGACACAGAGCTGGATAATCCATGCTTTGTTTGTGGAAATGAACAGGGAAAACGTGAGTTTGACTTTTCATCGATCGACGAGTTCATTAATTTCGTATTGATGCCTCGTCCAAAGTTTCAAAAAATCATTGTGCTTTCACACAATGGTTCTAATTACGATGTCCAGTTGAGTTGTAGGAATTTAATAGAGAAACATTGCTTATCTCCCACACTTATTATGCAGGGTCAAAAAATTATTGAAATGCGGCTTGGTAATAAAATTATTTTCCGGGATACTTACCTCTATATGGGTATTAAGCTGTCAAAATTACCCAAAACTTTAGGCTTGCGCGGTAATTTACAAAAGGGATATTTCCCATATTTGTTTAATACGTTCGAAAATCAAAATTATGTAGGTAAGATTCCCGCTCTTAAGTTTTTTGATCCTGATAGTATGAATTCTTCCGATCGACAGCAATTAATCACCTGGCACCAAGAACGTGCTTTAAGTGGTGAGCAGTATGATTTGCACAAGGAGATGGTAATGTACTGCCGCAACGATGTTAAAATCCTCGCTGAAGCGGTCATCAAATTTTCAAACTTGATCGAGGAAAAAACTCACGGTATTCAATGTTTTATTTCATCGTCCACTATTGCAAGTTTGGCTATACTAACGTATCGGTCTACATACTTACCTGAAGAGACGATTCCAGTTATTCCTCCTCTCGGGTTCGATCATCGTAACCAGCAAAGCTTAAAAGCAATGTATTGGTTACGGTATTTGGAACGTACCGAAGGAAAAAGAATTCAACATTCTGGGAATGGATTGGAACGATCTTTTGGTAAATATAAGGTCGATGGGTTTGATAACCTAACAAAAACTGCATACGAATTTAATGGGTGTTACTTCCACGGGTGCCCGAAGTGTTATACAACGCTTCGGGATCAGCCTCTTGACAGTTCCTCTAGTCATGCTACATCAATGCAAGAACGGTATGAAAATACGATCACGAAAACCGCATTCCTAAAAAAATTAAATCTCAATGTTGTTGAGATATGGGAATGTGAATGGGACAGCATGGTGAAAAACGACAAAAAATTACAAGAGTTTATCAAAACTCAGTGTAAGGACCTTGTCAATCATCTTGCACCTAAAGAAGGTTTTCATGGTGGTCGTACTGAATGCTTTAATGCATTGTACGAATGTAGCAGTGACGAAACAATTCAGTATCTGGATGTAACATCGTTATATCCATATGTGATGGCTCGTAAGCCGATGCCTGTAGGGAAGCCTAAAATACATAAGGGGCCGGACTTTCCAGAAGTGGAAAGTATTCACGGGCTGGTTAAATGTACCATTTTGCCCCCCAAAGATCTCTTTTTTCCGGTGCTGCCGTATACGTGTAACGGTAGACTTATGTTTGGCTTATGTCGCACGTGTATGGAAGAAAGTAATGTCAACAATTGCAGACATAGTGATGCCGAACGTGCCTTAACAGACACGTATTGTACCCCTGAGCTGCATAGAGCACTACAAAACGGATATAAAATTCTGCATATTAATGAAATTTGGGAATTCGAACTACTCGGTTCTAAGGAGGGAAATTCAGATAGTCTTTTCCATGACTATGTGAATTCCTTCCTGAAATTAAAGCAGGAAGCCTCTGGTTTTCCTGCTTGGTGCAAAAGCAAAGGAGACAAACAAAAATACATAGCAGATTATTATGCCCACGAAGGCATAGAGTTAATGGAGAATAATATTGGATTGAACCCTGGCTTGAGGTACATAGCCAAGCTATTCCTCAATTCGCTCTACGGCAAATGGGGACAAAGAACGGATTTGTCACAATCAGTGGTTGTTGACACGCCGGAAAAGCTTTACGGCTACCTATGGGCACCGCAGTACGAAGTACAAAGCGTTCTAGTCATTGGGGAAAAACATGCTGTTGTCACATATAAAAACGTTGAAAACGAAAATAAACCGTTAAAGTTTTCAAACGTTGTACTTGCTGCGTTCATTACATCATGGGCGCGGCTAAAGCTTTACGATTTGTTAACAACTGTGGGACCAAAAGACACATTATACTGTGACACTGACAGTATTATGTTTATTCAGCGGCGCAATGAAAAACCTAAGCTTGCGTTGGGATCCTACCTGGGAGAGCTAACAGACGAAGTTCCGGAAGGGTGGGAAATTAACGCGTTTATAGGTTTGGGACCAAAAAATTATAGCTACCGTATGAAAGAAATTGGGACGGGTAAAGTAGAGTATGTATATAAGATACGGGGAATCACTTTAGACTATCGCGCGTTACAGGAAATAAATTTCGATCATTTCTATAAATTAGTTCGCGGAAAAATTGAAAAGAAAGTGTTAAACATCCCTGGGAGGATTGCCCGTAAAAAAGGGTTTATCATTGTGTCCAGACCTGAGACAAAGACTCATCAAAAAGTTGGGAACAAAAGACGTCGACTTAACGATAACAGTGAAACGGACTATAGGACATTACCATATGGTTATTGCGGGTAAAGTTTTAGTCGTGTTTATGGTTCGTAAAGAATGTACGTATGAGTGTGTGAATGGGTTGTAAATATCACTCAAATAAAATAAAGCTTTAAAATGTAAATAGTTCAATGAGTAAATGTGAAAGGAAACATTATGATAATGTTACATCCTGTCCTTAAACATGCTATAGCTGAATTTATTCTCGGTTAAGTTACATGAACAACTTCTCACAAACTTTTCATCGCCTACCAAAACACCAATAAGTACATAGCCTTCGCACCCCTACAAAGTCGCCCCTTCCTTTTGTAAATAATATATTATAAATTTTTTTGTAAATAGATCTTTTCATATAGTAAATAATTTTTTTTCATATATAAAATTTGTAAATACACTTTTCATATATTTTTAATAGATTTTTTCATATTGCAAATAGTTTATATTGTAAATACATTTTTCATATTGTAAATAGTTTTTTCTCATAAAATGTAAAGTTTTTATATATTGTAAATAGTTTTTTTCTATATTGTAAATAGTATATTTCAAATATTAAATTATTTTTATTAATCAAGTACAAGCAATCAATAGAACAATATATATATCATATTCAAACACTTGTTCTATATTTTACAATTTTTATTTTTATTATATATATCTACATTTTTATTTTTATTATATACATTCAATTTTTAATTTTTATTATATATTTTACATTTTTTATTTTATTATATTTACATTTTTATTATATACAAACTTTTTATATACATATTTTTTATTATTATATATATTTTTATTATTATTTTTACAATAAATTTTTTAAATTATATTCCTGCCTTTAATTTCTGCATCCTATACAATTAGAAAGGTACTTCATACAAAAAGTATGTGTATTCTGTATAAGATAAAGGAAGAATACATATGCTTCATATACTATTATATAAGTTTATTTACGTACATTATACTAAAGTATGTGTATTCTGTATAAGATAAAGTAAGAATACATATGCTTCATATACTATTATATAAGTTTATTTACGTACATTATACTAAAGTATGTGTATTCTGTATAAGATAAAGGAAGAATACATATGCTTCATATGTATAAAATAATGTATTAATAAAGGCACAATATTAATACTTTTCATAAAATTACAGTATCAAATTCATATATTCACTCAATGAATTATTATTTTATTAAATTCAATAATAATCTGAATCAAAAATGTCAACCAAGGTTATAAATATATCCTAAAACATGAAATTATAAAATGCGGTATCGCAATGTTTATTTGTTCGCGCAACAAGTTCTTCTACGTCATAAAGATAATCAACATCAATGAAGCAACCAGGAAATAGGCAGTCGCGGAATGTTATCAAAGGTAAGTGAACTTTGACTTCTTACTTAAGTTAAACTATCAAATAAACATACAAAGTGCGCCGAAAAATACCGTTAGCGTTCGCGACTGTCGGGCGGGCGGCAAATATACAAAGCGGGCGGCGCGACGGTAATGGCGCCAGCGCAAAGGTCACACATACGTGATAAATAAAAAACAATCAGTGCTTCTGAGCACTGTTAAAAAATAAATAAAACTTCCTATTGCTTAATAAAAAATAAACAGGGCTTTCTGTTGACTGATAAAAAATAAATAGGTGTTCCTGTGGACTGATAAAAAAAACAAATAGGAGTTTTTTATGGAATGGAAAAAATAAACAGGGCTTTCTGTGGACTGATAAAAAATAAACAGGACTTTCTGTGGGCTAATAAAAAACGAATAGGGGTTTTTGTACAGTAATAAAAAATGAATTGTGTTTATTTAATGAAAAATCAGGTGAATTATGGGTAAATTATGTCATTATCGGGTCACAAACAGGTAAAAAAGTCCCTCTAACTGTATAAAAAGTATCAAAAGCACGTATATACCTGTATACCTGTTCCAAGGATTAAAAAAGGCGAGGCGACAATTTACTGCAATACTACTCTAGCACGCCTGCCTTCTGTGGTATCGGGTCCAATTCCCGGTGGATTACTGTTGAACGATAAAAGTGGTTCGGATTCCACTATAATTAGTATCCACATCTCCCTTGCCCATTAAGGCATAACCGTGGAACGCTAAACTCAAGCAAACAAACAAACAATACTTAATTCCCGGCACTCTTTATTCTACATGCCATCTCTCAAATTTTCGATGCAGCCCCCTTAGTACTATGAAACTCTCTTCTTCCATAGTGAAATGGAAAAAGATCATATAATTGCCACTACTTTACAAGAATATAAACCAAAAACGTCAGTAGAAAGCACATTATAAAATTTACTTTTTGAGGCTCGTTTTGGTGCCCCTCTTTCTCTGGCGCCCCGGGCAGTCGCCCGGTCCTTAGTACGCCCTTGAAAGTACGGACGCATAACTAAGGACTGCGGAGGAGAGGTTAACCTTCATGTTATGCCACTGGTTTGACGTGTTTGAAATGTTCAGTAAGTGATCAGTTGGTGAAATAATTTCGACGGTTACTGATGTTTAAAGTTTAGCTAAGACAAAGCTACCTAATCAAATACATTTGATATCGCGATGTCACAATTTGATTTTTCCTCACATAAAAAAGATAAAAACAATAGTAGTAAAAACCCTTACTCGTACTGGGCTCCTAACTAACTAACAACCTAATTCTTACAGACTAGTTGCTCTGACCAACTGAGTTTCGATTTCTTACGCGAAAGAAGTCTGTTATATTAAGAGGCATGCTTTTCATTATCAAAACTGTTCGAAGTAATACGAACATGGCTTAAGAACAGAGACGGAACTGAATTACCACTCGATTGACCTTGAGGGCAAATCACCAAAGCGTAGCAAGCAAGTTGTGTGCAGTATTCCTATCTGCCAGTCATGCTTGTTCGTAGGAGTAATATGTTACAAACCTAACCTTTCGATAGAGCACAATGACAGAGAATCAAAATTAATGAATTCTTGCCCTTGTGAACTTGGGATACCACCATGTGCAATAAAACTGTCGCGTCTTCTGAAGTGATATTTTATCGAAAATAACTCGTTTTCCTTTATATATCCGAAGTTTTTGAGGGTTTCAAAATGAGGAAACGTTACTGACAAACAAGGACGCATTTAGGGGTGGGTCCAGGTGGTCCGGACTCCCCTCTGAAATCCCAACTTCTCTGTAAATTTAGCCTAAATTTAAGGATTATCTTTTAAATTTTATTATAATTTATCCTAATATTGAAGTCGGACTTCTCCCGAAATAAATTACTGCATACGTGCCTGCTGACAATTTTCAATATATTCCTTAAATAAGTAAAATAACTAAATTAGGAGCAAAAAGCTTCAACACGGGCTAACTTTTGTCCACTGCCAATATTGTTAGAAGGGATATTAATAGCAAAAACTGCTAGGCAATGCTGAACCTTGGAACTTCACTCCGAACAGCAAGCTTATTATTGAGAACTACATATGAAACATTTTATCAAAACTTATCTAGCTTTTACCTGGCATGAAATTATTATATACACCAAAATTCACTCTCCTAAAATGTGTATCTAAACATTGCTCCATGTATCTACGAAGCAATGAAAATTATTTATCGAAATATGTGAGCAGGGAATTCTAACAGCCAGCCATTTTATTTAAATCGTAGTAAACCCTGTAACTGGGCGTTAACGTGAAGACAAAGCTTGGTCCATTGGTAAAGTGTTGGAAGAATATAAACTCAATGTTCGTAGGTTCGAATCTATCCACTCACCATAACATTTTGTTCTTATGTGTAACGATGAAATAAGAAAGAAAAATGTATAACCGTTAAGACAAAACTTCAACCAAGTCTGAAGAGAACAATACTAAAATAGTAATACAATGACGTCAACCAAAAATTATTTCATGTAGCGTTTGGACGAAATTACAGCTGTTAACAATTGCAGAAATAAAAACAGGCTGTAATGCAGTCTAGACTTCTGAATGCATTTACTTCCTGAAAACTTCCGTCTCGTCATTGGTATGCCGTTAATCATTGTAAAACCTTTCAATTGGAAGTGAAATGACACAAACTAAAACAGTTTTAAATCAATAAATGTCTATGTGTAAAAGTAGGTGTCTTTTCTCTGTAGTTCTGAGTTCCTTTTACTTTGAAGTGACAAATGAGAGAAGAAAGTATGGTGTTCGAAAAAAAAATCAAATTTGAGATTTCAACGAATTTACACGTATTATAGCCCCTAACACCGAAAAAGTTATTTTTCGATACATGTCCATCAGTTCGTCCGTCCGTTCGCTACACTTTTCTGTGCACTCGCCTAGAAGCCATACCTGAAGCCATACCTCGCCTAGAAGCCATACTTGAACATACCGTAAATTAGTTGAAAAATTTACGGTATGTTCAACTTATCTGCACCAAATTTTAGTTTAAGATTTTCATAGTATTTCCTATAGTTTTTTTTTATTTCCCTCCTACTCCCAAAACAAGAGTAGTTTCCTGTACGATGAAAATAAAAAAAAAAAGATATTTTCCCATAACTGGCTCTAACGATCTTGTTTTCTTTCTTTTTTTATAAATCAATATTTAATTAGCAACCCTATTTTGTGGTATAAGGCATTTATCTGAGAAAAATCTACAAGGGGTAGTTTATACTAAGGGGGTGAGTTTTTTCTCAGTGATTTTCTCAAAATGGACTCAAATGTTTTCGTTCATATTTCATAAATAAAGATTTCATTAAGAACTTATCAATATGGCAAAACTCGTTTGTCCTGAAAAAATATGCAAGGGGTAGTTTACTCTTGGGGGTGTTTTTCCTCCACGGTTTTCTCAAAAATGAGTCAAGCAATTTTGTTCGTACTCAGAAATAAATATTTCATTAAAAACCTAGTAATATGGAATAACTCGCTTACCCTGAAAGAATCCTCAAGAGATAGTTTATTCGGGGAGTTATTTTTCCCTCACGATTTTCTCAAAAATTACTCGGACAATTTTATTGATAATTCATAAATAAGTATTTCATTAATAACCCTATATTTTAGTATAAGTCATTTCTATGAAAAACAATTACAACGGATAGTTTATTTTTGGGGTCAAGGTTTTTTCCCCGACAATTTTCTCGAACGACAGGCGATTTTGTTCAAATTTCGCAAATAAATATTTCATTAATAACCAAAAGTATATCTTAACTCATTGTTCGAAACAATTTACAAGAGGTAGGTTACTCCTGACGTGTTCCTTCTGAACGACTTTCCCAAAGTGACTCATTTGATTTTTTTCATATTTCATAAACAATGATTGCATTAATTGGTCTATTATATGTCTAATGAAAATGTGCTCAAAGTGTGAGTTAGTTTTGTAGTATGGATTTTCTTCAATCGAAGTTTTTTATTCGATAATCTGACATTCGATGTATTTGAATAATACGATAATTTTATTCGTATTATCCAAATACACACTTCAGTAACAACTGCGGCCTAACACAGTTAAGAAATTGAATTGAAAAAGTTTAGTGCGGTGGCCCTGTAATTGAATATTTTTTGAGAAACTCCCTAGCTTTTTGTGGTAAACTCAGGCTTTTCTTTTTCGAGCGACAAAAGAGAGAAGAAAATATAGTGATTGTGAAAATAATATCAAATTCAGATTTCAACGGATTTACATGTTTCATGGCGTCTACATACCGAAAATGTGACTTCTCGACACCCGTCCTTCCGGTCCGTCCGTTCGGCACACTTTTATATGCACTCGCCTAGAGGCCATACCGTTCAACTTATCTACACCAAATTTTAAACTTAGGGTTTACTTAGTATTCTTACAGGAGCTTTTCCATTTTTTCCTACCACCTAAAATAAGTGTGGTTTACAAACAGCCGAAAATCGAAAAACGCTATTTTCTCAAAAATGGTTTTAGCAATTTTGTTTATTTTTCATTAATCAATATTTAATTAACAACCCTATATTGCAGTATCAGATATTTCTCTTAGAAAAATTTACGAGGGGTAGTTTATTCTTGGAGGTGACTTTTTCTCGACGATTTTCTCAGAAAAGACCCTGGCGAATTTTGTACACACTTCATAAATAAATATTTGACCTTACAACATGGTATAAGTCAATTGACCTGAAAAATATATGAGTAGTAGTTTATTCTTGGACTTGAATTTATTCCCAGTGAGTTTCTCAAACACGATCAGTTGGCAACCCTGTATCTCGACAACGAAGCTGAATTCGAAAACTGCAAGAGGACCATTTGTCTCCTTTTGATGTCACGAATCACCTCCCGAAGTTTGTGGACATCTTTCAGGTTCACTCTTAATGAAGCTTCTTTTCGAAAAGTTAACTATTAACTTTAGGCATTGTTTATCTTTTTTTAAATCACAAATGTCGTTATTAATTTTAAGGCAGAGAACTACTTCTGAGAGAATAGATCTTGAAAAATAATTTTAAAACTTAGACTTTTGTTTTCGAGACATTCCAGACAAGACGAGACATTTTACAAGCTATCTCGTGTCCAAAACATTTGCCTCGTATTATCTTGGATGTCACAAAGCGCGTCTTGTCTCTTTCTCGAGACATGTCTTATCTCGTGCGCATTCGTTAACACTTGGGAAGGATTATCTTTCTACTCAAAGCATTGTTTTTATAATGGTTGCATATTTATGATAATTGCTGTCCACATAAATTACAGTCCTTTCAGTTGAATTAATTTTTATTATTATTATTGAAATTGCAATATCTAGTTTAACGTTGGACGATTATGCACCTACGCTAAGGGAGAATGATGATGAATGAAATGGTGAAATGAAGAAAGTGGGAGGAAAATGGAAAATCTCAAGAAAACACATACCCATGCACACGGTATTTGTCCACCTCAAATTTCACTTGGCACGAAGTGGAATCAAGCCACGGACTCCCTGCACCAAAGGTCCCTGCAATGCTTTATTATTATTATTATTATTATTATTATTATTATTATTATTATTATTATTATTATTATTATTATTATTATTATTAATAATAATAATAATAATAATTGAAGCGAGCTTAACGAGTTTCAACCGTACGACTCAACCAACGTTTGGGTGCCTGTTCGTTCGTCTGCTCCTCTCATAAAAGACATTTCATTTTAATGAAACTAGTAAGTGCCTTCTTTTAGCTCTGCGAAGTAACTATTGCTTGGAATATGAATCTGCAAAACATAAGAGGTAAAATTAACCAAATGGTGCAAGTTTCCACTTATATATACAAAACAATTTTGCAATATCAACTACGTGAATCTTGTCCCATAAAGAAGCCGAAACCCCTACACCGAAGAGCCCTCCGAGATTTGATCATTGTCCACACGGACTGAAATTGTCATTTGAAGCCAAGACTTTAATATGAAGCCAATAATTTCTTTAAAATAGACGGAAAATTCGGAAGTTATAAGCATTTTCATATTTTTGCCTTTTCCCATAAGGGAGCCGTAGCCCCCTATACTGAAGACCCCCCCGGAGATTTGATCATTGTCCACTCGGACTGAGTTTGTCATTTGGAACCAACACTTTAATACGAAGCAAAATATTTCTTTAAAATAGACGAAAAATTCGAAAGTTATAAACATGTTAATAATTTTGCCTTTTCTCATAAGGGGGCCGTATTAGCCTACACTGAAGAGCCCCACGAGATTTGATCATTGACCACTTGGACTGAAATTCTCATTTGAAACCAAAACTTTAATATGAATCCAAAAATTAAACTTTTACATCAATTTAAACTGACTGGGTTCCAGTTCCCCCCACTATTGTTTAGTTTAGTTAAGTGGTAATTTGTGACAGCTTCACATCATCAAAAGAATGTTTCACTTCCCCTCCCCTCCCCCAGGAGTTCGTGCTGGATCCACCACTGGAATCAATAGACACTCTTCCTATTCTTTTTGTCACCCTTGATTGTGTAGGGGCTCCCTCGTACAAATAAAGAAGGGTAATATTACAAACAAGGGGCGCTATATATTAGGTATTTTTTTAGTTACCTACCCCTAACCGCACAGGGCCATCTTTCGTAGAATAAAAAATATTACGTGATATTCCAATCATGAAAGGGGAGAGGATGCTGTAAATATATTTCTTATTCATTTTGTCTGTCCTGCTTATCAAAAATTACTTTCTGTTGGAAGGCTACTGAAATGAGAGGGGCAAAATAAAAAGTCGTACCCCCTACTACATGGTTGCTCAAATAAGTACTACAGAAAGCATTTTAAACTAAGATATTTAAGATTTAAACTAGGAAACTAAGATATCCTACATTATGTAAGGATGGCATATTCAGGATTATTATTATTATTATTATTATTATTATTATTATTATTATTATTATTATTATTATTATTATTATTATTTGAATGTTTTTGGAGCACCGAAATTTTGTGAGACGAACAATGATATGTAGAGGTTTAAGATGGGTGGTCATAGAGGAGGAAAAACCAGGATTTTTCTCTGTCTGACTCTCTAACGTAAAGATTATGTGCTGAAGGTAAGAAGCATCATCATTCTACAATAGGTTGCTTTTACGTAGAATATCAATTACTTGAGTTCTCCTCCTTCGGTCTACTTACCTTATGTAGTAAATTCAAAACAATTTTAATTCAATACAAATACATTGTAAAACTTTTCCGTAATTAAACATCTAGGGAAAATTAAACATTTAATAGGGAAATCTGTTATCAAAATATCCAAACACGTAGATAGAAGACTATCTAGTGAGAAATATTGTGAAACTTTATAAAATTCTCCAAATTAGAATTAACATTTACTGGGAAACATTCGTTATGCGCCAGCGAGCATATGGTGAGCAGTGAGCACAGGGGAAATAATTACGAAACTGTTTGCAAACAAAATTAGGGACGCTAATGCAAGTGCGACAACAGCATTTTTTCTTTTTTTGGTATCGTCATGAGTTTTATACATACGTTACAATTTGATTCTTTCCCAAATAAAAAAATAAAAAAAATAACCGTAGTGTAGTGATAAAAATGATAACGGCACTTCCACGGGATCGAACCCGCTACCTTCAGCATACAGACTCCTTGCTTTAACTAACTGAGCTATTTGTTTTTTTACGTGAACTGAGCCTGTTCCGGTAAAGACGATATTTCATTACGATCGTCCTACCAATTCGTCCTTTTCCATAGATAATTTCCACTATTTGCTCTATCTTTATGTTAATACTTAGCATATATTCATGTATTTGGAGTTTGCAGATAATGCATATAATAAGACATACTAGAAATATTCGTTAAAAGTTTAGTTTGTAGATTTAATCCACATTTCTCTCAATGACATAGATGTCGCTGCTTCGTGTTGAAATGCAGAATTCCCTCGTGTTCTTGAAAATTTCCCACTTTAGCAGAGTTGGTAATTCTCGAGATTTCTGTCGATTTAATGTTTTTTGCTTCTAATTTCTTTATTTTAAGCTAATATCTAACACAAATATTAAAAACGGGTTTGTTATTAACTTGTCCTGCTGGGGAAACCTTCCGAAATTTCGAACATATAAAGAAAACGGAGATATTTTCAAAAAACTTCAAAATAAAGAGACGCGTCATTTATTTTGCTCATGGTAGTACGTCATTGTCACGAGAATGTGTATCAACATTAGAACATCCAAACAATAATATAAACTATAGCCTGCTGCTTAACAGAGGAGTTTTGTTTATGTATGCAGTACATAAAGAAATAAAAAAGCTGTTCCCTATCAATAATTGACAACGAAAGACATTTTTTAGCTCTGTAAAATTCGTTTTTCTCGATTTTTCAAAAACAACGCATGAAGATTTATTCATACATATGGGGCCTACAGGGTGAATTGGAAAGTTCGTGGCCTTACTTAGAAAATTAGAAAATTGTTTGGATAAGTTATGTTTTATTTTTCCACGTAATCTCGTTCGACTGAGATACATTTACGCTACCTCTCCGGTAACGCTTCTATATCACTTAAAAAAAATATTCCTCGAACCCTGCAAATATCTCAGTACAGCATTCACCTCCGTAATAGAAGATAATCGCTGTCCTCCCAAAAATCTTTTTCCAGGCTTCTAAGCAAGTGAAAGTCCAAGGGGACCAGATTAGGCGAATAGGACGGGTACAGCAACAGTTCGGACCCACAGAAATGAATGTCTGCCATGAATGTAAGGGACGTGTGAATGCGCGCATTGTCCTGGTGATTTTTACCATGTCACAAATTTCCGTCACTTCTGCCGACTTAGCTCCCTATAAATTCCTCATCTGAAACAGTAGAGAAATGAAATTTTACACATTGACTACAACGGATATACTACGCAGCTAATGTACACAAACATAAAGTAATTGCTTCCTTTCGAAATAAATCAACGAACTTTCCAATCTTCCCTTGTATCATTTCGTCCAGCTCCATCTGGTTTAAGTATCGATTGATATGTGTCTTATCGTTGGACAATATTCCAGTTAAATAAAGTGTAAGAGTTAATCATAATTTTGAGACCACACTATGTACTGTTACCTTGCTAGGATCATAATAAAGAGTTTAATTAAAACATACTTGGTTTTATTCTAATAGGTGGCATAGTTATCTACAACATCAATTAAGTTTACAAAAAAAATCTCGATTTTCTGGAAGACTACGCATGAGCATTTACAGTCACCTGTAGAATATAATTTTGTTCGTCTTGATGAGATGTACAGATAAAGAAATGTCTTATCTTTGGATATTTTCCCCAATAAACGGTATTAAAATTGTAGAATTTAAACAAGCAAAATCAGTGTCACTGTGGGGAATGTATAAGTAACTGTTAGTAGTAGTGCGTTATTAGCAGTAGCTAGGAGTATAAAAGCCTTTTTGGCACCAGGATTACAGGCCGGGTTGACTCGACTCAGCACGCTTTTGTCACTGCAAAATCACCCGAGCTGAGTAGTACCGAATTAGCCCAAACCGTGCTGAGTCGAGCCCTCATGCATGCAAATCTGTGCCGGAATTATCATAGCAGTGCATCCAGTGGAACCGATGAAATTGCGAATTCATATGCAAACTGTGTACTCTTCTGTCCCCACTGGATTGGGAAATTTGGAAATGCAAATTACATCAATGTCTCTCAAAAAAAAAAAAAAAGTAAAAATTTATGGTTAAAAATTTGTATTTTAAACTTTTGAGAGAGCGATAACAATACAGGGTGGCCCAAAAGTAGTTATATACACCGCTGCATTGTTGTAATATAATATTCTAGTTTATGGGTTTATTTATTTCGGCTATTCCGAGTTTAAGATATACAGTAAGTAAAAGAACATTGAGAACAAATAATAAAGAAACTAAGTCTGCCTGATGGATAACAATAAGAAATGATATAAAATGCAATGAGCTGATCAGTACGGTACTGTATACCTACTTTTGGACCACCTTGTATATTAATACTTGCCACTTAACTAGAGAGAATTAATTTTCGTGTAGGTTTACAACAAACAGGTCGTCAAATTAAAAAAAAAATACCTCTCATCCTTTGAATGATTCTCTAAGATATTCTTTCTCTGGTACATGGCCAAACAATTGTGTACAAATGTGTGCAGTATAGCTTCCTTGCATTGTACACTAATACTCCGTCGATGGAAATTAATATCTAATACAGTCCACTTTGATGTTCACTCGTTCATTTTCACCGTAAAATTACCATTTTCATGATGATCAATTGTAAAGTTCCACTATAATTTCAAGTTTCTGTTTCACTGCTATTCTGTATCTGAATAATTATTAGTTTGCTGGAGTTTAAGAAACTTAAATTCCGTTTATGGGATTCAGTTTTCTCTAGAGAGCCTTGAAAACATCATTGCTCACTTCACTTATATTGCCATGCGCTGTAATATGTCTGGATAATTAACATATGTACATTATATAAAATAAGAAAATTATAACATTTTAGAATTTTAACAAGTCAATTAGTTCATGAGTTGATTATGGGTTGATCATGGGTTTGATGTTCAACGAGGATTAAAACGGAAAATGCGTATTTCTCTGCTTCCTGGTAGGTATTACTTAAAGTGAAAAGCCAGCGCGGAAGGTATTTCTCATATCCGTGTCAATCCGTGCTAAGTTGTACTGGGCCAATGCGACCAGACATGAGTCGTAGTTACTATTCCAGGGGTGCCCACAAAGGGGGGCTATGACGCAAACTGCGTCATTAAAATATTGGGGGGGGGGTAAAATCTATATAAATATGTTTGAAAGGTGTAAAAATCAATCGAAAAGATTTTTTTCATGGAAGAACACCTACGGATAGACAATTGAGGGGGTGCGTCATGGACATGAGGGGGGTAAGCACCACTGTGGCATTTCTGTTTCACCAATGTGAAAATATCTTAAGTGTCACCGTTAGTATAAGTGAAATAACAATTCATCTGCTACCGCAATCTGCTACTTAACTGGATATTCGTTTACATATATAATAAATAAATAAATAAATAAATAAAGAGTAAAGATCGTCTGAACGAAATGCATTATTAACTCTGTAATCTTCAAATAGTACATTCTGAATAATTAGTCTAGTTTCTAGTTCAGCAAATAATTATCACACTTGAGATCTCTCTACAACTGGTAGCTCATAGTTGAATTAACTTTCTCAGTTTCTTCACATCAGCATGAACTGAACTGAATTGAAAATTTCTGTCATAAGATAAAATTTTTTTAAAAGCATAATCTTTAACATAATAAGAAATAACTACTACGTTCAGTTGAATTCCGAGAATGTACAGTGAAGTAATAATAAGTAGGTCTACAATACCACATACACTCGACATTTGCAAGTTGGCGAGTTTTTCAGATATCCCACGACCTTACATAGTCTTACTTACTACGTTCGGAATTAAACTAAACGTAATAGTGATCTATCCCTATTCTGATAAAAGATTACTCTTCAAAATATTTGACCTTACGATAATAGTAGTTTTGTCTACAAAACGTGATATGGGGCAGTCTCGTCTCGAAAACTGCTTTTTGTGTCGGAAAGTGTATCCTTTTCTATAGAAAAACTCTTCTCTCGTCTCGTACCTCATCAAGAAAACTGTGTCGTCTCGTCTCACGGGCAACACTAGACAAAATGTTACAATGCTGATGAAAAGAAAAAGAGAAAACTCATTTAACCATGAACTAACTACCAGTTGTGGAGAGAACTGAAGTGTTACAGTGACTTGCTGAACTAGAAATCTGACAAAGGACTCAACTAAACCAAATGGTACATGCTCTTGCTGTGCTACCACCGTGGCGTCTGCCTCGTCATACTGCACCTTACGGCCATCATTGATCTGTCTACTATACATCTCTCTCTCATACATACACAAAGACACACACACAAAGAAAACGAATTTGGTTAAAATCAGTCAGAGCACTGGAAAGTAGTTAAAACGGCGCATTTTCCCGAGTTTTCAATAGAAACCGGATCCGTGCCGAGAGCCAGGCAGTTCGAGGCACAGTCCATGGAATGGTCTCCAATAAAAAGCATCCCAAAACCCAATCGGCCCTAACCGATGAAGAAGGCACACTGCCTACAGGTGGAGTTTTAGCATAGTTTTCTTTCATATTCTGATTGATATAATATTTGCATTTATTAAGTTAAGGAATAGTTGCGTTCGCGTGAAGTACAGCTTTAATTATTCAGACTCTATTTGAGGATAAATAAATGCATCCCGTTCAGACAATCTTTACCCTAAGTAATCTTTTCCCCAGGAGATTATTATTGGCAACAAACGATATATTTCTAGCGCCATCATAATTAGTATTTTTTTTTTTTCTGTTTTCCCAAAGCCACACCATAAGAATTCACCTTCAAGCATATAATTAATTTTGTTAAGATCAATCTCTCGATTGACTGGATGTGTTATCTTACCTTTGGACAATATCGCATTATACTTAAACAAAAATTAAAGTTTTAGAGTCAATGATAATTTTGAGCTACATATCTAATAAACCAATCGATTTTCTTAAAAACTATACATGGGGATTGACGTTCACTCATAATTTCAGCTCATTGTTCAGCTAGATCAATCTGTCGATTGATGCTTGTCATATGTTTGTACTTTCTTTTCATTAAGAGCCTGACATACTAAAAATAATACAAAATTTATCTTTTTTCTTTTGTTTGTTTTTCATAAGTGAAAGGAGATCATGAAGTGTGACTCACCTCAATCATAGATAATGTTATTCTATAACAGAAAATATGAACTTGAAGAATTTTCAGTGTTACCAGAATAACATTTCCCCAAAAATCTAAGTTACGGCAGCGACTAGAGGAACGAACTCAACTACATTTGATTACGTATCATGTTGTTTTGTTATTCTACGAACTATTTTTTAAATAACATTGTTATTTTTAATTTTAATAACTGTATGTTAAAACTATTTTCTTTATTATAAACTATTATTTAAAAAAGTAGTTCACAGGATTTCAAGACAACATGATACATAATCAAATGCAGTTGAGTTCGTTCCTCTAGTCGCTGCCATAACTTAAACTTTTGGCGAAATGTTATCTGGCAACAATGAAAATTCTTCAGGTTCATATTTTTTGTTGTAGAATAACATTATCTATGATTGTGGTAAGTTGCATTTCATTATATCCTTTCACTTATGAAAGACAAGCAAAAGAAAAATGGTAAATTTTATATTATTTAAAGTATGTCAGGCTCTTAAACACTAATAATATTGTCGAATTTAAAAATCTGGCTAATGGTAATTTTTCATACTTTCTTTTAAATTTCAAAACGGAAAAATCTTGTTTAAACGAGACATATATGATCAATTTAGGTGTGATACAGTTTCTACTTTCCTTCAGCGTATATGGCTTAGTTTGACCAATATACTGTAGGTAGTTTTTTTTTTTTTTTTTTTAAGGGAAAAAATATTCATGAATAAATTGAAAGTTCCAAATAAAAGAAAATAGTTGTATGCTCAGCTTTAAGAGTCAAGCGACAGAACGATTTACATAGACTAGAGGAAGTTCATCAGAAACACGCAGCTACCACCATCGCTACGTCTATGGCGCCAGCTGCTCAAGTGGTCATTACTGCCAGCAACTTGAGGTTGTTAATTACTATTAACTGCATTTACCACATGACTTTCTCAAAGTGCTCATTACACTTCACATGGAAAACTTTGCATAGTCGGGCACTGGAGCAACAACACTGTAGCTCGATCTGTATAATTTAAAATATGCTAAATTAGTTAAGAAAACAGTAATAAAATAAAACTTTCGAAGTTATTGGATGTTAGGTACTACGTACATGTACATTTATAACTGAAGTATTTATTTATTTTTCCTTATCATGCCTTATTTATTTTGCCTCCTCCCTGGCAAAATCTAAAAAAGAAAAACTTATGCTGCCTTCTCACGTGGTCACCGAGTGACGTAGCTTAGTTGCGTCACTGCTTGTGAAACGAAATACAAACCAGGTAACCGGCAGCAGATACCGAGGCCTCTTGTTCTTTTCTGTTTTTTCCCTCCCTTTTATTCCTTAAATTATGTATGGTGTTGCCACGACACATAGAAATACATGGAACACACATAAACATACATATAGCTATTCATGGTTCGAGATTGCAGTGTCCATTCGGCGACTGTCCTGTTCATATGGTTTGTAGAATCATTTCTACCGTCTCAAGTTATCCCAGTTTGAGAAATGGCTGTTAATAGTAAGCAAGCGCTTCGTCTTTATTTGCTGCTCAAAAAGAAGAAACGTAGAAGAAAAAAAAAGAATGTATGTGCATACTATGCTATCAACGAGATTGCAAACTGACTTTTTATCGTGATCTGTGTGCAGACAAAATGAAGTTCTTCAACTACTTCCGTATGTCGAAGCCTTCATTTGATGAACTTCTGGAGTTAATACAGACAGATATTACAGGGATTGACACAGTGATGAGAACAAGTATACACGCCAGAAGAGAAACTAGCTGTAACTTTAAGGTAAGAAAGACGAACTCGGACGAGATACCATAATCCCTCCACATATCTATTGCAAAAACAGAATATAAAAATTTGGCATTTGTCCAAGAATTGTCGTGGGAGTAACGGACGTACGTACTAACAGTACAATATTTTAATAGTAATACGTGATAATAATAATAATAGTAATAAACGTAGACCCAGAAATGATTCATTTGGCATTAGGGGTGTCTGAAAATCTTATGATTAATATAAATGACATATCCAAAGAACAAAACATATATCTAATAGACGAATAGGCAGGGTTGGATTTACCAATAGGCCCACTAGGCCCGGGTCTAGAGGCGCAACATTTTGAGGGAAGCACTTTGAACGAAAATTTAATAAACAAGACGAAGAAAAGTGCAAAAGTATAATTAATAATAATAATAATAATAATAATAATAATAATAATAATAATAATAATAATAATAATAATAATACAAGTCAAATTAAACACTCTTCAAATAATAATTGATTTAGCAAGTGTATTGGCTTCAATCATTGGTCGTCGAAGCAAAATGGAATTTTAACGTTACGAAGAGACCGGTGAGTATGGTGTACGTCATTTCCCCGCATTCCTCCTGTGCATGTTCTTTCCTTAACACTTTGTCACAATATCAATCTAGATAAATTTCAACAATCCGATTATTTTATTTATTTTAATAAAATTCTTAGTGTTTGAATATTCAAATTATTACGGTCGAAAGTTCAAATCGAATTTCTTTCATTATTGCACGAATGCATATTGTAAAACTCAGACTCATCATTCTCTGTAACTTTATTTAAAACAATTAAAAAAAAAAAAACAGATCGTGAATTTGTAGTAATTCGTCTTTCCTTACAGAATATGCAAAATGAAAATTCATTAAAATTTACGGAAAAAAACGAAATAAATGTATACATAAAATAAGTATTTTCATTATTATTATTTTCTATTGTGTTAAAAATTTCCCCCATCGGGGAGGACTGGAAAACCCACGACTAGTGCAGGACGGAAACGTCTAGTGTGCATGTTTCGTCTGATCAGCATATTTTTTAAACAAACATTGGGATAACATACACTGACAACCTTGTGCGGTGACGGTCACTGCAGTGTCCCCGTGCGAAAGCTACTATTTAAAGCAAATGCTTTTCCTCGAGTGACGGACACTGAGAGTTGCTCGAGACAGTTGCGCGAAGGCGGTCGGTGACGGCAACCGTTTTAGTGACGGCAACTGCACTTGCCTCGTACGAATACTACAATTTAAAGCAATGCTTCACAAGCAGTTGTGTCACCGAGTTGCGTGACTCAGTGATTGCGTATTCCGACTCCCGTGCCTTCTATCTGAGAAATTCAGAATGACCAACTCTCCTCAAAAAGTCCTACTGATAGCATGGTTGGACTTTCAAGGCGCTCTCTTCGTAGTACATGTTCACCCATTTAAGATCATTGTGATCCCAACTTCCTTCTTCCTACATTAAGTCTGTGGCTATTTGAGAATGCGTTTTCGAAAGGTTACCCCCACGCAGCGACCTAGGTGGCTATTCGGTGATTTTACTTTCGCCAGAGTTATAAATCATACTGTAAGCCAGTCAGGGTTTCCAGGTGTTTTTCTTTTTGCCAGGTCCAATTCTATAATAGCAGAGTTTCAATACTCTGCACAAAGCATCTTCCAAGCAGCTGTTTCTTGCTCAAATCCCCTTGCCTGGCAACACGTCTTTCCTTTCTTTCTTTCCTTTAGATATCTTTTAAACAGTAGGCGGTCTACTGTTCCGAAACGCACCAAATACGCTCGAGCTGACGTTTTCTCAGCGTTTTTATTGCTTTCGCGTTTGCAGCGCACTGTGATTAGCCATCTACATTTAAATACGTGGTCAGCGTATTCCAAGCGTACGCATGACCAATAAAAACGCTTTGCGAACGCTTCAAATAGCCGCCTACTAACTCACTAAGAAAGTCGCGTCATACCCTCCTGAAAAACAACTCAACAGATATGCTTCAAATGTCAATCTGCTTCATGACGAGGTTTATCCACAAGTTATTCATCATGTTTGTACCAAAATTGTTCATTCGATAGGTAGGTATTCCAGCCTAGACCTGGTTCCTTGAGACTTTTATCTCATTAATTCCCTGAAACGATTTCTGGACAATCAACGATTGGAATTCGATTCGGTAAAGAAAGTTAAATCTATCGACCACAGATGATTATACGCTCAGAAAAGGAACTTTTATGAACAAGGAATACTAGATTAGTGTCATGTGGATCGATCGTATACTCTTAGTTCTTATATTAAAAATAGGAATGATATGTAGTTCGTGTGAGTTTGGCTATCTACACAACTTCTGCCAGGAAAAAATAGTATTCGTTACTTTTTGATCTATCCATATAGATACGAAACTAGCTGAAGCAGAATACTTATGCTAGATGTTGCTTTGTCTATGATTATGTGCAAGAACTTCGTTCATATCCAGCTGCTGCAGTATTTTATTCTTGCAGTATTTTATCTATTCATTTATTTATCTATTAGATAAATATGGATAATAGGATATGGATACCTATATGAAATAGGTAGCTTATTTGTCTTGGCTACGTTTGACACGGATGCACCTGAAATCCGTCCTCGTATACAATTATTACAAAATAATCACATGAAAAAATAAGTTTTAAAAAGTTGAAATCTACATTAAATGTAACTGAAAAATGAACTTTTCTGTTTAAATTCACTCATTTGAGTTAGATTTTTAAATAGTTTTTAGTTGTTTGTTTGTTTGCCACTAATGCCACTTGGTCATAACTTCGTCAAGAACAGTACAATATCCTTTGCAGAGGAAGTTGCTAATCGCAGGGACGGGATGTACCAGGAGACGTGGCACCTACAGCATTCCTGAATTTCCCAGATACTTCTTTCTTCTTTCCAAGAGTAGGGGTAAAATTGCGGGGAAACGCGAAAATACGCCGTCCCTCACCTCCAAAAAAAAGTACGGCATCCCCCCAGTTCCTAAAAATATACAATGGGCACAGATAAGCAGGGGGACGGTGTGACGTCATTCCGCTACTTGCCGTCCCCCTACCTTTTCAGATCCACTTTTATTGTCCGTTCACTCTAGGATGGAAAATTGTTTACAAACAACAATTGTAGTGCGAGCGTCAATACCTTGCTTCTCACCCCTACATGGTTAATTCATAGTTGCCAGGCACATGAATCGCCGAACTGAATGTACCTACTTCTGCACAGTCATAGAACAATTATTATTACTACGGCTACTTTGCTGCTTTTGAGATGACTGGGATATTAACGTTATGACAAATCGAGTTAGTTATTATGTAACACAATCTTACATATAATGCACACTCAATTTTGTACAAGTATTCTTGTTCGAAAGTGTGCGAAAACCTTGTACGCCTGGCAATATTGGAAGTATGCAGTTTGTATTGTAAACAATAAACAGAGAGAGCAAAGACCGTTAGGTTCGCTGGACAGCGTTGTTTTCATGATAAGCCGACAGAAACATATTGTACAGATTGTAAACAAGGGCTGGGAATTTCGATGCGAGTATAGGTGGAAATATTCTCGCCATATTATTGCCTGTTGGTGAAGGTTTGCAATGTTGCAAACTGCCAAGTCTAGAATTTCATACTAATTGAACGAGCTTTGAGAAGGATTAGTATGATGCAATAATTATAAATACTAACAACCATAGACTTAAAGTATTAGGAAATAAAGCATGCTGCTGTAAGAAGAATATAATACACATTGAATTACGTGTTCAAAGTACAGTATAAAGCGAATTTTAACATGTACACATTTTAAAGCAGTACGCATTTACCCTGTTTGGGTGCCCTTACCAGACACTGTCCAACACACACACACAAAAGGCATTAAAATAGGCAGATCGAGCATGGGCATGAACCCAGCTCTGGCTGGCATTCCTTATTAAGGGTTTCCTCAGTCGCACGAGGTGAATGCCTAGACGATAGCTTCTGTAAGGCAGGGGCGGATCCAGGACGGACTTCTGGAGGGCGGTGGGTTTTAATGCTGCTACTTAGAGCTACTTTTAAGAGCTCCAAACTCTGGGATGGGTTTTATTTAAATATATAAAATAAGAAAGTTTCCTCTCTGGGAGGGGGGTGCAATCGCCCCGATCGCCCCCTGCATCCGTCACTGCTGTGAGGCCAGAATTGGACCAAACACTGAGGCCCCAGAATTAGCGGGAAATATATTACGCCAGAATATTATGTTGCCAACACTTCCACAAATATTATGGTGGTGGGTTCCGATATCCCTTTTTCGCTTATATGTGTTTAAATTCATTATGAAGTAAATGTAGAAGTGTTTCTTTCATTCTCTTTCTTTCTTTCTTTCTTCTCATCTTTCTCATCCTCGCTCTCTTTTCCCCACCTTCTTAAAATTTGAATACTATCCTTCTGTAAGATTGTTTCTCTCCACGGTCCAAGGTTTAAAGAGACCAACCTGATATAATTAACTATTAGCAGAACTGTAAATACACATTAGAGATAGTTCCGTAACTTAGATTTTTTCTGGGGGGCAAGCATTAATACATGTATTTGGGCCTCCAAGAAAAAGCTTTTTTCTCATTCTTTTGCCCTCCTTTTTCTATTTCTCTTATTATTTATGTCACCCCGGAGCCTGTGGCCCTCCCTCACGGCAAGGTCTGCGGGGCTGTTACTTACCCCCTGGGCCCCTTCCATACATGACAAATTAATTCCGGGGACAATATTGACAAATCTCAAAACCATACGAATAAATGTTATTTCTAGGGCCCCTAATAGTAGACTTTTTTACTGAAGTGGGTTCACGACTCACTTTTGTTTAACTTACCTTTTGTGCGCTGCTTTATGTAATGTAGTGAAATGTTTGATGCTTCATTTATAATTTCATGTTCGTATCGTCTATGGATTAAGAAAATTTTTCCTCAAAATGGGCCTCTTCGAACGGCGGGGAACCTCCCTGGGGGGCAGTTGTCCCTCCCCTGCCCTACACAAGTTACGGGCCCTGATTAGAGAAGAAGTAAACTGTTTCGAAATTTACGTAACTTGCAAATACCAAACCCTACTAGTGCTAAAGTTGATGAGTTAGTGCCACTGTTACTACTACGATTAGGGGAAAGAAGCGGAAGGACTGCTAAGATTCGCTAGCCAGGTTTTGTGTCAAAACACAGCGTCAAGCTACAGTAAACGGACAATACCTCTGTCCAAGAGTGAGTTGTGTATCAACATACATTACATACAGCAACATATTTTTCTTCTAGCTTTGCAAAAATATACTCACTTATGTAAAGCAAAATGTAAATAGTGTCCCTGAAGTGAGCAATTTCCCCTACTATCAGTGTATAGTTGCTAGTACATACAATTAGAAAAAGGCTCAATTGATAAGCAGCGGCGCAAATCTGTCTTCAACATTGAGGAAGGGGGGGGGGGGTAAGACCGTTCCCACAACTTTTTTTTAAGCGATGTTCAAAATATGAAGTTGAAAAGCAATGTTGTGGAGGATCAGGGAGCAGAGTTGACTTCAACATTGGGAGGCGGGCAGATTTGAGGCTTATTCTGGGGGACATCAATTTCATCTCACTTTCCTTTGTGGCAATCGGACACAACTCAACATTCCTCCCCCCAAAAACCACATTTTAAATCGGATTATTGGGGGGTAGTTCCCCCAGCTCCAAGATTGGAGGTGACAGTCCCCCCAGTTCCAAGATTGGTGGGGACATGTCCCCCTCATCCCTTGGGATTTGTACCAGTCTTCATAAGATCGAAATGCGCCAGAAATATCAAACAAGCTTTCTGACGACGTGAATTGGTGGTGTTGCCTTTTCTCTTATTCGGTAATATCTATCCATCATTGAAATAAAAATAAATTTATTTGATTTTGCATCCTCCAAGTTACTGTCTGAAGTAAATTGTCAAAGCAAACAGAATAATCTGGTTGAAATACAATATGCTTTAATTTTAAGTTTGTTTCCTTTTATCAAATTAGAACCATAGTATAATATTTGTTGGTATCCAACTCATTAACTATAGAGGCTACAAGTATATGTGTAACTGCAAGCACTGTTTCAAAGATTGAAGTTACGAGTTCTCAACTTCAGTTTTGTAGTTTCTCTAATTATCAAGTCATCACTTGCTTTCTCTCTACGTGAGGTTTAGAAGTTATTTGTGAGATAAAAGAACGTTTGGAAAAGTACCTATTGTTATTCTTTTTTTCAGATGTCAAGTATTGTATATATGGCTGATGGCAAACAGCAACAATGAAATGCGCGGAAGTCGGTCGAACAAACTATCAGTCACAATGATTGATGGTCCCATTGTTTTGTTTTACAGCCTGGACGCCCCTGGGCTATGTTCCTCTCTTCTTTTGTTCATACGTGTAGTGTATACGCACCCACCAAGTAGCACACATACAATCATATGTCATGACAACTGTTGCATGTGTAATAGAACGCCCTTGACCAGTCACACATATCTTAAAGTGACATACTCTATACACTATACAGAGGTAAAGCAACTGAAAATGTATATTCTGAAGTAATAAAGAATATTCATATATCACCTACAATCACATATGTTGACTTTAATTCGAAGTGAGTTTTTTGTTTTGGATACTAACATTCCTTTTCAGCAATGAGGCTATAATGAGACATGGACCCTTCAGACTTCATATTTTTTGCATACTTATACATACTGACCAGCTAGAACATTATGGCCGCCCACATAACGTCTGGTATGTCCATCTTGTAGTCACAGAACAGTAGAATGTGGTTTGACACGGAAGCAATGATACCTTGGAGGCATTGCGCACTACATCTGCACACTGAAGTCACTTGATTCTTGTAAATTCCGCGGGAAGAGGCGACGAGCTCGGATATGACGTCTTATGTCAAGTCAGAGATGCGCAATTGGGTTAAGATCGGATGAGTTTGGGGCACTTCAGCAACTGAAACCCACCACTGTCCTTCTCGAACCATTGGAGCACAACGTTGGTCTTTTAACGAGAATCATTGTCCTGCTGAAAGATGTCATTCTCAGCTGGAACTATGATCGACATGAATGGATGCACGTGATTAGCAATGGCTTACCAATAGATAAAAGAGGTCATAGTACCTTCCACACCCATTGCTGGATTCATGAATGATCATGTAAAGGTCCCTCTAAGCACATTGAAGCCACCATAGGCCTGTCGTCATCCTACTGTGCGAGTCTCGGGTAGCTGTTCTCCGGGAAAACGACAGATTCTAACCTAACCATCGATGTAATGAACGCAATGTTATCATTGGACCATGCAACGTTGTGCCATTGCTCGTCGGTCCAATGACAACGAGCACGTTTCCTCGCCAGTTATTATAGATAATTCCGTACCATTTGTACACGTGTGGGACGTAGGCTGTGAAGGCCTGCATCTAACAATGTACGATGAACTATGTACTCAGACGTATTCTTTCTTTGCCTACTGTTAAAGTATGTTAAAATGTACAGTTAATTTTGCAGTTTGTGCCCTAAACTATTATATCTAACTTAACAGTCTCTAACGTCCATTATCTTGAATGAGGTGTAGTTACCCCATGTCTTGTGGTTTGGTGCTGGCTTCACCGTCCTTTTTTCGTCTTTGGAAGATACTAACCACGGCAATTCACGAACCCGAACACCCAATAAGCAGCGATGTTTCTGAGATACTCGTTCCCAACCGTCTGGCCATCATAACCTGCCCCCTATTAAATTCTAATATATGGTCGGCCTTCCTCATTCTACGCAGAAGAATCACATTGGCTGATCGAATAAGATGTCTGTCACAGTCTGACGAGTGGTTTCTCATGTGCCCTATGCCTCTTACGTTAGTCTAACGACTTCGTTCAAAAAAAAAAAAAAAAAAAAAAAGCGGGTTTGCATAATGTTTTGGCTGGTCAGTCTATATCCTAGGGTTAATACAATATAGGACAAGTAGTAAAACCTTTAAAAGTGAATTTCATTTTGTAGAGATATTACATTCTACAATTTATAATTATAATGTCTTCATAGTGTGTAACTAGAAGGAATGAAAATCCGTTGGCAACAATTTTAGCTGTGATATTCAATTTATCACACTAGTGAAAGACTTTTCGTCATTAATGTAACAATTTGTCTTTTTTTTTTTTTTTAAGTATTAGAGCTAAAAGTAATAAGAGAGATTTAACTTCTCTCAATGGTAGAGCGTTCACCTCTGGTGCATGGGGTCCCGGGTTCAAACATGCTCCCGCCAAGTGAACTTTGTGGAGGATAAACACCGTGTACATGGGTTTCCTCTTGGTTCTCCCGTTTCCTCCCACTTTCTTCATTCCACCATTTCATTCATTTCTCATAATCACCGTCCCCTTTAGCCTAACCGGCATAACCGTGGGACATAAAACTCAAAGATTTAATTTTTTTCGATTTAGTGTGACGCATAACTGAAAGTAATATAAGTAAGATAGCCCTACTCGAGTGTATCAGTACCATAAGTGGTGCTACATGCAAGAAGGTCATAATAGTAAACAACTGTTTGTTTCAATTCATATTGTTGTAAAGGAAATTTTGATTCAAAAATAGATGGCTAGAAATTTGCAATTATGGATGTAGAGATTATACCAAAATTATAGCTAAACTAGTGTTGCCATATTACCCGATATTAGCGGGTACCACCCGATTTTCAGGTTCTATATTCGTTCCCCGCTTAAACATATCTTAATCACAAAAAAAAACATCCGCTTTTTGGGATTGGAGAAAAATCTAAGACGACTTAGTTGATAAAGTGTTGGTATATTCAACGTAAACCTCTACACCTCTGACAATCTCATCGCGATTGAGTTAAATTTGGACTCGCGCTCAGGCTCAGGCTGAGGGCTATCTGAGCAGTGCGCATGTGCAGGGCCATTTGCTAATAAGAGATCTGCTCTAATGCACAATGGTTTTCTTTGTGTAGTTCATGTGTTTTTAATGTAATGTATTGAAGTTTCTATACGAATGAATATTCGTTTGTAGATGTGACAAACATACTTGAACTATTCAGACTTCATAAGCTACAAGAATGCCGAACGACAATTTCAAGTGTAACTACAAAGACTCTTATAGAAGCGAATTTACGTATGTTAGCCAGGGCAGAACTCAGTTTGAAGCAAAATGTACACTCTGGAAAACTGTTTCGTTTGAAAAGTAGGCTGCAGCGGAGCAAACTGGACCCTACCTGGTTTTTATATATTTTGTAAATTAGACCATGAAGAACACGAATCTGAAGGAATTTTGACATTTCGAATTTCTGAACTAAAGATATTCGATCGTAAAGTGACCACGGAAGCAAACTGGACCCCACCTGATTTTTATATACTGTATTTTGTAAACTACACCGTGAAGAACACGAATCTGAAGGAATTTTGACATTCCGAATTTCGGAACTCGAGATATTAGAATATAAAGTGACCACGGAATCAAACTGGACCCCACTTGATTTCTATATATATTTTGTAAACTAGACCACGAGGAACACGAATCTGAAGGAGTTTTGACATTCCGACTTCCGGAACTCGAGATATTAAAACTTAAAGTTTAATCTAGACGCTATGTATCTATTAAAAAAAAAAAAAAAAAAAAAACAATATTCTCTATATGAAACATATTATGTCTTGTGAGATATATGAAGGTAATCAAGAAAGTTCTGTCGCTTTTTGTGGCGGTCTGTGTTGAATTGGTCCTCACACCGTGAATTGAATGCGAATGGAGATAAGGCGAAGGTCAGTTGTTGGTGTGGGTATATCCAACATTCTACCTGGTTGTGGCAGTTCAGTTACAACATGAACTTGTGTAAGGACAGAGGGAATATGGAACCTCCACAGAGTATTATAAGGGCATGTATGCTGTACGAGTTCAAACTTGGCTCAAACCGCCACTGCAGCGGGGCGGAAGATATCTCAGGCCTTTCGTGAGGATGTCATGATTACGCAGACAGTGCAAGGGTGGTTTAGCAAGTTTAAGGACGGTGATGAAACACTCACGAAAGACGCACCACGTGCCGGAAGACCAACACATGTAAAAAATGAAGATCTTCAGGTACCAATTGAGGCGAACAGTGGACAGACATGTGAAGAACTGAGTCTAACATTCAATGTGAGTGAATAAACCATACGGCAGCACCTCCATCAACTTGGGAAGCACTATAAGTTGGGTCTATGAGTCCCACATGATTTGACTCCGCTCCAGAAGGCTACGCGAGCAGACACCTGTATTTCTTTGCTGTCTCGTTTGAGGAAGGAGTCATTTCTGGACAGGATGTTGATACATGATGAGAAGTGAGTCCTGTACGACGCTCCACGGCGTCGTCATCATTGGTTAGGATCCCATGAACCGGTTCCAAAACAGCTGAAACCAGTAATGCAGCAGAAAGTTCTCTTGAGTGTTTGGTGGACTGCTCGCGACATCGTGCATCGGAAACTGTTACCGGCTGGTCAGATCAGAACATCAATGCAACTGTCTACTGTCAGCAGTTGAGCCGAGTTCAAGAAAAACTCAAAACCCTGGATCGCTACGGGGTTCTCTCGTTACGGGTCAACGCTAAGCCCCAGATGGCTAGAATGACCCGGGACACCATCCGACGCCTTGGATGGGAAACACTATTGCATTCGTCATATTCCCCGGACATTGCACTGTCCGATTATCATCTGTTCCATTTCTTGGACGCTCACCTTAGAGGACTCCAGTTCAACTCCGTAGTAGAGCTGCAAAATGCACTTGATACCTTCTTCGCTTCACGGCAAAACCAAGTTCTACCGCGAAGGAATCCATGCCCATCCCGAACATTGGCAGAAGGTCATTGATACTGATGGGTACTATTTTTGATCTTCCAGGTACGTCTTAGGTGACATATCGTGCTCTAAGGTGAGAGGTCAAAAAGCGACAGAACTTTCTTCGTTACTTTTATACATACTATATAAAACTACTCTTTAAGTTCTAGTATCTCGAGTTCGGAAAGTCGGAATGTCAAAATTCCTTCAGATTATTGCTCACTTTGGTCTAGTTTACAAAATATATAAAAATCAAATGGGGTCCTTTTTGCTTCCGTGGTCACTTTATGTTCGAATATCTCGAGTTCCGAAATTCGGAATGTCAAAATTCCTTCAGATTCGTGTTCCTCGTGGTCTAATTTACAAAATATATAAAAATCAGGTGGGATCCAGTTTGCTTCCCTGCAGCCGTAAAGTACATTGGAAGTGTCATCAAAGAAATAACTTAAAAAAAAAAAAAAAAGCGAAGGATCCCAGGTCAGCATTTGTAACACACAAGTTCACTCACATCAGTACTTACGGTTTAGAACCCCCCACTTTTCTCATTTTAAAATATGGCAACCCTAAGCTAAACCAGATTTTCTCTAGCTAATCAGCAAGTGAAAATGGCTAGATTTAGCCATAAAATTGCGAAAATGACAACATAGCTCCTGTCGTCAAGTGGACACATCGGTGGCGTACGTAGAATTTCATCAAGGGGGAATTCAAACACTCAATCTCATATCCTTTCAGAAGAAGCGAGATTTTTTTAAAAATATATTTATCTTAATATAGTAAATATTTATTCTTCCTTAATCTTGTTCAAAAGGGGAGGGAGTTTAAAACTCGAAATCCTTGGAGACAATTCATTATAGCTTTGGAGAATTCAAG
Source organism: Thermobia domestica (assembly GCF_964235325.1). Taxonomy (NCBI): domain Eukaryota; kingdom Metazoa; phylum Arthropoda; class Insecta; order Zygentoma; family Lepismatidae; genus Thermobia; species Thermobia domestica. Next base: position 208,837,567 of record NC_137458.1, on the reverse strand, counting down.
ATTGCTAACAAAACTCCAACTGACAAAAGCAGTATTTATATTTAAAAGTATACAGGGTGTAACGTAAATGCATGGCCAAAAGTGACGAGGTGATTACGAACATACGAATAAGTAAAAATGTTCCTACCCCATCAGGAAGTCGCGTTCGGAAAGAGGGATTGCCGGCATCCATCCGCGGCGGCACAACGATCTACTTGTTCAAAGTTGCCGACCTTTTGCCGAGGCGGCAAACGGTCGAAAATCGTAAAATAAAATGTAATTTGTCGACTCTTTGCCGACTGTTGCCGACCGTCAGAGTCGGCAAAACAGTCGGAAAAGCTTCTTTCCGACCCTCTGCCGATCTCTTTTCCACGGCGGCTCCGGCGCATTTGCTGCGCCTTTACGGCTGTTTGTCGACTGCTCGGCAAGACAACTTTCCGACGGCGGTGCCGGCGCATTTAATGCTCATTCCCGGCTGTTTGCCGATTGCTCTGCAAGGCAACTATTCGTCGCGGTGGAAAATCGCGCTGAAAGATGCCGGCGTCCGACGCCGGCAATCCGATTCCAGCATCTGGTCGGCATGGACAAATTGCCCGACTGCAGGCGGCAGAATCCTGATGGGGTATAAACATGGGTCCGATGTCACTTCGTTTCCGAGATACAGGGTGTTCAAATGTCGAGCCCCTCCAATGGTTCACTATTGGAAAGTGAATGGAGATGTTCAATATTACAGAAATAATACAATCAAGTGGGATTATGCTTTCGCAAATACATTTACACTAACATAGCGAATGAAACTAATCAACATTTGAGGTTATTGGGTTGTCAGTGTTGCCAAACCTTGTACAAAGTGTTATGGTTTCAAATAACATTAGACATCCACACGTAGCATACAATTGCTGGCATCAAAACCTTCCTAAACATGGGACAGATTTCTCTTCGTTTTCGAAAGACAAGGCTATTCTCCCCCTCCCCCCAGAAGAGGAAACTTTCTTATTTTATATATAAATAAAACTCATCCCAGAGTTTGGAACTCTTAAAAGTAGCTCTAACTAGCAGTATTACAACCCACCGCCCCACCCCCCAAAAGTCCGTCCTGGATCCGCCTCTGACCGCTAGAATGCATTGGCAGTATTTAGGTTATTTGGTTTTTGTAGGGCAAGAAAACCAAAATTTTCCACTACAGTGTTACATGCAAGGGCGCTCATCGTGGGGGCAAGGTGGTGGCATTGGTTACATGAAGAAGAATATCTTACGTGTAAATCAAAATCTGAAGGAAATACACAAGATTGTGGCAGCACTTAAAGTGCACTTATTTATGAAATCGATTGTTTCTTTAACTCAAATAATTAACGGAATTGAAGCAAAGCATGTATTTCGTTCTTGGGCATTAAAGAAAAATGGATAAACAATCGCACGTTACCTGCTTAGCATACAACAAAGAAAAGATTTCTTCAAGTATTAAAGAGTTGTATGCACAAAGACGTTAACAAGATTAATAAACGGTTTCAAATGCACATAATTACAATGTCGGTTAACCTTTATGACCGTTGAGCCTATAACAGAATAACGCCGTCAACTTAGACAAATGTCAAATTATCCGGAACCAAAACGGAGTCGCTTTTGAACAATTGTTGATTGCTACACTACAGATTCAGCATAAGGCAAAGAATAGGAAAATGATAGCAAAAGTGTAACTGGTTGGAAAATTAAAATTTTACTGCGTAGAAACGCCTTTGTACACTGGAATTTAATATCTAATGGAATTGCTAACAGACGGCTCGAGTGAATAACGCTTTCATTGTATATAGGAGTCCTGTCAGACCAAGTACAGGCAATGAAACGTGTTTATTACATTAGACAAAGTATATTCTTGTCTTATACGATAACCAGTTACCTGTATAACTATTGCAAGATCCTATTAATCCTTATGGTGAGATAGTACGGCTTGCTTATAAAGATTTTTTTCTTTTAAACTTAGTTTGTTGGAATATAAACATCCTTTGATGGTGGGTCAGACAATGTTGTAGACAAGCAATAATATATGAAAAGTTAACAATGGGTAAAAAGTCCAAACAAATTAACGAAATAATAAATCATTGAGCAATGCCATTTCCACGCTAGTGAACACAGGACTATTGTTTAGAGGACTCTAATTTCCGGCTGTAACTGTGAGAAAAAGGTCGTAAGTAACTCCACAGACAAATAAATCAGAGGACTATGGTGTCACGTATACAAAATGATGTACGTACTTGTACTTACTGGCAGTATCATTCCAAGCCATCACACTACTACACTACCATATTCCACGTCATTTCCTCTTAGGAAATTGGGGGCATAAATAATTTATGGACCAGACTTAATGGACAAAGACCAAATGTTTGCTGCTGCATACACTGCTGTCTGTCGTCTTCAAACTATAATTTTGCTTCTCCTTTTCATACGTGATATGTTAACTTGTCTTTACTGAGAAATGTCGTTAACTATTGAAATATGACGACAGTTACTGACTAAAGCACCAGATATAAATTAAGAAAGAAAGAAGAGATAAATGGTCTTTTTTTAGTTCCTGCTTTTATCATTTAAAAGTTTTACGTTTCCGAGGTGCAAGGGTGAACGGTTAACATTGTTGCTTCATAAACGTTAAAATCTCGGGTTCGAATCCCGCAGTTAACAATCCTTACTTAAGTTTTATCACACTGTGACATCAATGTCAGTAATTCAATCCTGAAATGATAGCTTTACACACATACGTATTTTCGAAAATTACTTTATTTCGTACTTTCTGTTATTTTTGTTAGAGAGTCGGAAACAGTTCACGGAAATACATAAGTAATAAGTGCATTTCTTTCGTGTAATTAAGAAATAACTAAGATTTTTAAGTTAGCAAACACTGCTACAAACTCTAACAACAGTTTTTATGTTAGCAAACATACTCTAACAAAGTATCAGACAACGTTCTATTCTTGAGTTACAGACACAATATTTAATTTGTTTTGTTCAATAGGCCCTATACAGGATGTTTCAAAACAACACCGACAACGTTTGGAAGAAGATTTCTGGCGCCAAGATAAGACAAAAAGTACAGACCAATCTGGATGCACAAATGCTTCCTTTCGGAGTTATAGGCTGCTGCAAACATGAAAAAAAAAAAAAAAAAACTTTAAAGGTCCATAGTTCCAGAACTATGGGACCTACCGTAGTCGGGTCAAAACTTCACTTTGGAACTAATATGTGCGTTATCCAAAAATATTTCAGAATCCTAAGGTACTCACGCAACATTTTTTTTTTTTTTTTTTTTTTTTTGCGGTAGAGGTCGTTTGGCTACTAGCATATAATTTGATGTAGGCCTACTCACCAACCACCTTTATAAAAAATGTTGCAGAAGTACCGCAGGATTCTGAAGCATGGATATCTGGATAAGGTACATACTAGTTCCTAAGTGAAGTCTTGACCCGACTACGGTAGATCCCATAGTATTAGAGCTATGGACCTTTGAATTTCATTTTTTCATGTTTTCGGCAGCCTATAACTCTGAAAGGAAGCATTTGTGCACCCAGGTTGGTCTGTACTTTTCGTCTTATCTTGATGTCAGGAATTCCCTGGGTCAGTGTTGTTTTGAAACACCCTGTATAAACGATTATAAACAAATCATACCCACAAGGCGAGCAACACTATCTTGTTAATCACGTTCTAAAGCAATGTGGTCAAGCGTAATCTGGTGCAGCCAAAATTGAAGATTCTGGGAGGGGTTAATTGTGACCCTTTTCGACGCTAATTTCGCAGTGTCGAGCGTAGTAGAAATTTGCCAAGTACGTAGTTTTCTGTAGGTCGTGTCCAAGGGCGCCCATCAGGGAATGCAAGGTGGGCGCTCGCCCCTTGCTATAGGAAATTGTACTTGGGAATATCGAAAACCCAATAGAATTTTTACATTAGTTACAGCAAAATTTGAAACTATATTTGAAATATCGCTTATACTTGCCCCTCCTTGGAAATCACAACATGGGCGCCCTTGGTCGTGTCATTGTGAATTGGAAATAGGCAGCACGAAATCGTTGGCCCACCACACCAACGTGAGCAACTAGAACCGTTTCTCAAAAGGATTTATGATTGTGGTCGGTTTCTCGTCAAGGGGCACACTACGTCTCCGAAAGGCGGAGTGAAACGTCAAAATCAATGCTGCGTACTACCAGACTGGTGTCCTGACTGAAATGTACCAGCAAGAAATCCCAACATAGTACGGACAAGATGTAAACTGGGTTCAACTGCACCAAGACAAGGCATCCAGTCACACAGTGAAAACATCGCTGGAATTTTATCGTTCGTCGTATGGAACAGGAAACTGGAGCTTTGGCAATTCTTTTCTCTGGCATCACTGTCAAGAGTCCAGATGCCAGCCTAATGGACTATTGTGCTTTCGGATTCCTCAAGAGAGGTCTGTCCCATCGTCGAATCCGCCTGTGGAAAGCTTGTAAAGAGGAATAGGATGCAATACCCATGGTACAGCTGCAAAGAGCCGAGAACCTAACCGAAATAATTTTAGCGTCAATTTGTAGGTTTGAGGAAGTTGGTGCCCAAATAGAGGTACGCAAAAATGTTACTATCCATTTCGCACACAAACGAGAATCTTTGTGTACGAACGTTAGACAGGGAACTAACTAGATACATCGTTTTCTCACACTTTCTTTTCTGACGGACTAGATACACCGTTTTCTCACACTTTCTTTTGTGCATAAACGAAAATTGTGAGTGCATAGTCGATGCACTAAACGTCAATATCTCAACTTCTTGTTGTGCACAAACGATGTACAAACGTTTGAGACAATTTTAATGAAATTTGGAAGAGGTGAGGAGCCTGTCTAGACGGACGTTCAGTATTTCACAAGAGCTAGTAGATCTAACTTGCAAAAAAGAAATTGATAAGCAATTTTCATGTTAAGTACTCGAGTTTTAATTCTGGTCATTAATTTCCTGGTTCAATAATGACGTATATCCATATATTCGTACATCCTTCTAACATACTTCAAACCAAATACTACACTAATTAGGAGAGAGGTCATAGTCCCATCTAATCACAGACCAACATTTGTTTCAACTACTTTTAAGTTTCGCTGAAATCTATTTTTGCAAAGATTAAGCAAAACAGTAATACCGCTTCTGCCGAAACAGAAGACCAAACATGTGCTACAAAGTGCTGTAGGGTTATTAGGCAGAATCAGTAGGAATCAACTTAACTCAACCTTTACACCTTTCTTTCTCTAAACATAAGGCATTTGGAGCTATGGGCATCTTATTATAAAAATGCTGAAACACGTGTTGAATTATTGTAAATAAAAATTTTAAATACAGAATTTAATGCGTCTTTCATGTCTCTAAACTCAAAAGATTCCAAGATATGCCCATCTTATGATGATGTTTTTAATATTCTATCTATTAAAATGCTACAATAGCAACAAAAGAGCTTTTTTTTTTTAGTGTGTTTTACCGCAGACGATAACGTCGTCTCTTCGGGAGTGATTCAGATAGACATTGGTTATGATTTATCACATATATGGGCTATGAGGTTTAAACAAAAGAGCCTAAGCTCCAAGCTGTAACTTTGGATTTCAAACCTTTGATTTACGGTTATTTGTGAAAGAAATAATTTAAAGAATGTGTACTTAAATAATAGAAATTATTTAAATAAACCTTTTTTTATAAAGTTTATTTTTTAAATTATTGTTCAAAGCCTTTGTATTTTAATAAACCTTTCCTAAAATCAATGCAAATGAATTATGCTTCCATCTTTGGAGTTCTTTTCAACTACACGTTGTGGACGTTTATATGTTATTGGCCAATCCTTTCGACAATGAGATCTCGGAAACTACAGGCTCTAGAACAGCGTTTCCCAACCGGTGTGCCGCGAGGAATCGAAAAAATTATTAATTTTATAGCAATTAAATTGTAAAACGTAGGGAAAAATGTATATTTGTATTTCACATTACTATGAACCTTTACTATAAGTCTACAAGTTAAGTTTCATACCGTGTTACTGTTCTGTACATTTCTAATGTTGAAAGAAGTATTTGTTGTCATTGTTATGACCATTATTGCTTCTTTATCCTTGCAGACTATTTCGTAACTTGAAAATTTAAAATATCATTCAATTCTTTCGACAAATTACCTACATTTGTGTTTTAAAAGTAAAAGAGATTTGTTTGTTCGTTCGTTATTTAGTGATCTTCCTTCTTAGTAAAAGGTTGGATACAGTTTTTAAAAAGAAAGCGTGAAAGAAAACGTAAAAAAAAAAGTAGTAGTAAACGAAGAAAAGAGCAATGTAGAGGAGTCGCTAAAATTAATTCTCTTTGAACGAGGGCGATTACGAAACATCACCTACTAATTGAAATCCAGATTATTCTCCAATAAAGTAAATTCCAATAAACTTTCTTGTTATTGTTCGTCCCTCAATGCATACTCATCTCATTGTTAATTATCCCATATCGGACTCCCGAAGAAAACTCATCGAAACAACTTATTGACCGTGCCAATAGCGACTACTCTCAGTCATGACTCCGTTTTCTTTCATTCAGAAATAGAAAAGAAAGAGAAGAAAGTAGAAGGGTAAAAGAAGGAGGTAGAAAAAGAAGAAAGAAAAAGAAATAGGGTATTGTAATAAGAAACAGATTACTGGATAATTCCGGAAATATAGTAAGAATTCGAGAAAGTCCTTGAAAGATGAATCATTCTAAATGTTATTAACGACTAATCAATTTTGGAATGCTTCGGAATAGACACATGTTCCCTCATACCACCCAGACCTAGCTCCAGGCACCACGATCGTGGGGTTGCCCAGACCTAGACCTGGAAATGAGAAAAGTGAAATCATTCTTTGTACTGTTATTCCAACCGGTGATTGATAACCATCCAGCATCTGAACTCTGTTCTCTAGGATCGACCACACATATGAATTAGCCAAGAAAGAAAGAAAAAAAAATCAAACTTATAAACTCAATATAAATTTATGTATCGTATCAATAAGAGTCTCAACTTTCTGGAAGAAAGATGTCGTATTTAGGCTTATCCTGCTATTTCCGTTTCACTCCTAGAGCCGATTTAAACCATTAGTAGCGGTCCTTCATGACCTAGGTTATTTACCTTAACACATATATTAAAACATGACACATATATTACAGATGTTAATATGACAAATGATATCACTAAAATTACTTAAATTAAATCTATCATGCATTCACACGCTCACTCACTCAGGACAGTGTATATATGTTTAAAGGAAACCAACTAACTACAAGGGTACAAATAGTTTATTACATTCATAGTGAAAAAAAAAGAAAAATAATTACAAAGAAAATCTTAAAAGCACAAGTTCTTGGTTATATATTAATAAAATACATAGAGTTATATTTTAGTAAATTTTTATATATTCAATCATCTTGACAAATGGAAAAAGAAAAAAATAATTACATGTATTATATCTTAGGCATGCTAAAACAAAATTATGATTTGCGACATACGCAAAGAGACACTTATTTCACTTAAAAAAAAATATGGACAAAGAGGAAAGAAAAGAAAAAAACCTTTTAGATGTATTAGGACTTATGAGTCTCTACCTCACATTGAGCGTTCAAATCACAAATCACGCACTACTCGTAGTGTCCAAAACATTTCGCTCCATATAACTTAGTTTGTGTTTATATATATCTATATATATATATATAACTATTGGTTTATAAAAAACATTCATTGACTATATTTAGTTTGTAACTCTTAGCAGTTTATATCTGCACTCGCACACTGCGACGTTTATACCCATGTAGGGATTTCGAAAAATCACTTTCGCCAGAGGATGCTTCTCCTCTTAGACAGTCCATTTCCAAACTTATTAATTGAATAATTTCAAGTTATTTGTTCAACACTGGGACACGTCATGAGACCTTTCCTTAGGATCACTTTCGTATATATGTATACATGGTTCGGATTTAAAACGATCTTCCACAGGAGTAAGGAGTATGATGGTTTAAATTGAGGATAGAAAAAAAAAAAAAAACTGGTCAAGTCACAGGATACATATGCAGGTGAGAAGGATTCAAGGTGCACTTTCCACAATGGTTTTAGGTTGGTAGTTCAGGGATAATATTCATCATGATGTGGGTTACGTTTAGACCTGCCGTTACTTTTCAATACATGCCATTACATAATTACATAGGTTATCATTTACATCTATTCAGAAGAAAAGGAAAAATTACTTGAGTACACGGCGGTATTCTTGACAAAATCTACATTCTTATATTCGTCGGAAAACTTACTGGTAAACTATAGCAACCAATACACGTTTGGGGGGACAGACACGAGCGCTCGCTCTCACCAGGGCCGTGCTGGGATACTAATGAGGGCGGTGGACAAGTCTACTAAAAGGGCGCCTATACAAACGGGAATATATATATATATATATATATATATATATATATATATATATATATATATATATATATATAGAGAGAGAGAGAGAGAGAGAGAGAGAGAGAGAGAGAGACTTTGAAAGAAAGTATGGGTGCCATTTTATATAAAAATCACCACCAAATTTGTTTTAGTATTAACATAAATAGCTAACCTCGAATCGAAATCCACTTTACTACAGAAAAACTTCTTAGTTCCTGTAATAACATTTCTGTCAAATAAAAAGAAGCTACATGTATCAACAACTCTATGGCCTATGGACACAGGAGATTCAGTGCCGCGTTTACAAAAGCTCTCCATTGATTTCTGTCCTTAGAAAACTGAACTCAGTTTCTATTTTATATTTCAATCTCTGCGAGAACCATTTAATATTGTACTCCCATCTGCGCCTCGGTCTTCCCAACGGTCATTTTCCTATTTGGATTTCCAGTTACAACTTTGATAGCGTTTCTAATTTCTTCCATTCTGGCTACATAAAATGACCATTTAAGCCTCCTAGACTTGATAACCCTAACAATGTTTGGTAAACGGTATAAAATTATGCAGTTCCACCTTTATGAAGTTTCCGCCTTTCCCCATTCCCGTTCCTTTTGGAGTTCGAATATTGGTTTAAGAATCTTGTTTTCAAATACTTTCAGTCTGCGATTTTCCCTCAGTCAGTTACCATGTTTCGCAACCATACAGCACAACAGGCTTGATTATCGTTTTATATTTTGAACTACAAATTCCTCAACAGAATTAGCGACAAAGAAAGATTTTTAACTGAATAATAGCACGAAATCCCTGCTTTCAGTTGACATCAAATTTTTTAGTGATCATGGTTTAGGTCTCTTAATAATGATCCTAGATATTAGAAAGTATCCATTTTGTCGAAAGAAAATATTATTTGGTATCAATAAAATGCAGTATTACGATCCCGACAAACTTCCATTTATTCAGTTTTCTCTACATTTACTTTTAAACCTATATTCCTGCAAGCGTTAATTAAGATTTCTGCATTCCTTTCTATTATTCTATTATTACTTATTAAATTTACATCATCAGCCTACGCCATAACCTGGCAAATACAATTCAGCTCTAGGACCTGATTGCTGTCTTTGATTTTCCTTATCGTGTTCTCCAGAATAAAGTTAAATATTAATGACGACAACGCGAAGGCTTCGTCATTACGCTCCTTGTTTCAGGTCATTCTCAACGTGAAAGCTCGTGAACAAGAATTTCTCTACTCGAACCTTACTTTGGGATTCATTTAAACATATTTTAATTAATCTACCTTTTTCGGTATTGCAAATTCTGTAAGCATGTTGTACAATGTTTCCCTCCTACCAGAGTCTAAAGTCAATAATTGATGTGCCAGAATGTTGTATTCTCTCATTTCTTTTCAAGTATTAGTCGAATGGTAAATATCTGGTCGATAGTTGATCGATTTTACCTAAATCTGTTTTGGTAATCTCCAATAATTTCATCTGCGTATGGAGTCAATCTTGCTAATACAATGTTTAAGAGGATTTATTGGATGTTGACAGAAGAGAAATGTCTCGATAACTATTAAATCTGTTTTGTTGCTTTTCTTCTGAACTGGAACAATGATTGATTCTCTTCAATCTTGTGGTAATTCCTCCTTGTTCCAGATAATGAGTTTGTGTATCTTGCTCTACAATTTTTCCCCTCCAGCTAAAATTAAGTCAACCAGAATTTCGTCTACACGCGGAGATGTGTGTTTATTTTTTTAAATAGCGATTTCTATTGCTGTCTGGTTAAGTTCTGGAATATACGGTTTTGCTGCATGCATTTCACATTCTCCACGCGCATTAGTTTTTGACTGTGTGTTAAGCAAATCATCAAAGAAATCTTACCATCTATTTAAGATGCTATCTGTATCAGTGAGAACTGTTCCTTTAGGTTTCTTTAATATATAAGCACGAAGTTGATAGCCTTTCTTAAGTTCGTTGATGCATTCATACACCCGATGCATTCCCCTGTCCCGAATGTTTTTGTTTACACTATTATCTTCAAGCTAATTAATTTTAACTTTTAAAAGTCGCGTTTCTTTGTTCTAAAAGTTTTAGAAGTTTTAGAAGTCACTGCCAGATACAATGAAATTTTGTGTAGTTATTTCGTTCGGATTTTGTAGCCAACACAGTTTCTTCTGTTTTCTCTTCTCTGCTACTTTAGTACATTCCTGGTTGAACCATGAATGCGTACTACGTATTTCTGCGTGCTCCAATATTTCTTTTGCTGAAATTTTAATGTTATCTATAATTTTAACCGAGTATACTAAACACTAGTGCACTCCGAACCTTCTAAAACCGAGAATCTATTCGACACTTAAATCTGGTTCCCCTCTCACCTGACTCTCCTCTATTTAAAAAAAATAAACAGCTTCGTTTTCAGATATTGAATATTTCCTTTATTCAACGATAGTCTTCATCTTACTACCATAATCAACTCCTCTGAACGGCCGAACATCAGTTGTGCTAGACTGTTCTCTTCTGTCTACTAAAACATGATCAGTTTGAATATGTGTTTTTCCATCTGATGAAGTCCAAGTATATTTATGAATGTCGATGTTGGAATTTTGTAATCTTCACGATAAGGTTTCTGGATATAGCACAGTTCACGAGTCGAACGCCATTGTCAGAACCTTACTTATGCAAACATTTATTCCCTATAATCGGTTTGAAAATACCCTCCGGTCCTACCTTCGCATTGAAACCGCCTAACAGAATTTTCATATGGTATTGCAGAAGATGATCAAATACCCGTTCTATTCTTTCGTAAAAACTGTATTTTTTAAATCGCCATCCTTATTTTCTGTTGGGGCATGTGCATTTAAAATAATATTACACCACCGACCCTTAAGAGAAGTAAAATATATCATTAACAAATTCAATCTATGTAATTGCTGATATTATGTATTCGTTTGTGAACGGAAAGCCCTGTTTCTAGTTGGTAATTTTTAATTTGTTCCCCGTAAAAGAACGTAAAATTTCCCGACTTGACTCCTCCATTTCCTTCTCATCTAACTTCCTGTTATCCCACTAGGTCCAACCTCTATTTCTAAACTCTTTTCTACAAATTTTAACGCGCCTGCCCTATAGAGACTTCTTACATTTCATGTTCCAAATCTTTTGTCGATTTTACTTTGCGGAATTCATGCCAAGTTATCAGTTCTGATCCGAATATTCTCCGAACTTATCTGAACAATCCTTTTTTTTTTTTTTTTCAGGATGAGGTTGTTAGCCTCACACCAAATTCTCAAGCTAGATTATCACCCCTTGTCTGTCCACGACTGCTTACTCAGTATATTCGCAGCTAACCTCTATATCCCAGAGGCCTTCTCCTCGATCCACAACCTGAGGACGCGCCGTGCCGTGGTGACAGGAAGACCACATTTTACGGAAATTAATACAGCTATATTTAAAAAATACAAAAGGTACTGATTATCCGAACACTGCTTTAAAACACACAGGAACAATCAATATGCTCGCATATATGGATGCATATTAAGATTTTGTATTTTTGTAAGTGATTATACTCTTTACCTGTTCTCTGCCAATAGCAACTGTATGAATTTATAATACAAAACTGAAATGCAGAATAATAAAATAAAAATAATAATGTGATATTTCAAGGGCATCCTATGTAAAGGGCGCCTTGTATTCTTCAGAGGTTCTGTACTACCAGTCAGTACTTGAATTTATTAAACAAAGCTGGTGTACAGGATAACTAAAACCACTTATCTATAATGTGATTTTTCGTAGGGCGCCTTATGTAAAGGGCGCACTGTACCTTTCACGGGTTCTTCGCCAACAGTAACTGTGTGTATTTATTGTACAGAACTGTGCTATACAGAAGAGTAAATAAAATCGTTCATCTTTCATGTGGTCTCGGAAGGGCGTGTAATGTAAAGGGCGCACTGCACCTTTCACGGGTTCTTTACCAATAAAACTGTAAGAATTTATTACTAAAAATTTGTACCTTTATTTATACTATGATATTTCGGAGGGCGCACCGGGACACGTCCCGGTATCCCGGTGGGCCAGCACGGGCCTGGCTCTCACATATATTCATATAATACATTTAATATCATACTTTTACTTTAAAATCATATTCACATACTAAGTACATATACATTTCGACGTATTCATTTCTCTCTCTATATATATATATATTTATAATAAATGCGCACACATTTAAATTAATCACCCCAACAATAATTTTTGAAAAGGTTGCAAGTACAAGAAAACAAATGACTTCCGACATTACATATGAAAAAGAAAATTGATTTTTTACCTGATACCGCGCGTCTATAAATTTCAACTTTTATATAATCAATTCGTGCTTAAATAATAAAAAAAAACTTTGTGAGGCAGGCACGTAACACAGAGCATTTGTAAAGATATAACTAGATAACCTAAAATACAATTTCTGGGCCCAGGTCAACTACAAGGTAAACGAAAACCAAAACAGAAAGGAAAGTGACCAATGGATTAAAAAAAACTTAAGAGGGACGACGGTGAAAGAACGTAATCGAAGTGTCGTCAACTACGAAGTCTTTGTTCATTTCGGCGATAGGTCAAAATGTAATGGAGGACCCAATCATTATCTACTCTATCCATGAATTGTGTATTGCAACATCTCAGCTGGTAATTTCAGATCAGAGTTGTACGTTAAATAAATCGTAAGCAACAAGTTCAAAATCGGGGGGGGGGGGAGGTTGAAAAATTAAAAAAAAATCTCGAAGTAAGAAGGAAGAAAGAGACAAGAGAGAGAAAGCGGCGCCAACGAAAGGAGAAAGATTAAAGTACTACTCACTACACAGAAGAGTGATCGAATTTAAATATATAACAACTCATAGCCAAAAATATTCACATATGCCGAAAGAGGGTAGTTTACTTTAATACGTAAACTAGGAGGGAGGCCCTGCTGCTAAGGATGCAAGTTCTGTGTCCATCAGATCCCAATCCCACAAGAGTTTGTTTGTAAGATTGAAATCCGAGCCCCGTATCCGGCCCAGACCAGCAGGATAAAAGGAGAGGGGGAAGGGACCAGGTAACTGCGTCCCCAATTTTGAAATCTCTAAGTAAGGAAAAAAAATATTCGACCCCTCAGAAGAACTAAGAAGGTTCAAGGACAGTAATGAAACTAGAGTAATAGCTAAGATATCCCTAATTAGTGATTTGCCAAAATAAAAAAATTAAATAAACTGAATTTTGGATCGGTGATTTCAATTACCAAAACATCACCGATAGCTCCCCTTCGCAGAATGCGCTAAATTCTGAGGCATCGATTAATTCCCATCACTATCTAGTTTGGAAACTAAGAAAAGAAAACGAAAATACTCAAGGGGGGAGAGGTCGATGCCCGGGTACGGGATAATAAATTTTAATAACTAATTGTTTTGATTCTGTAATCCTGTCAGAGCTGTCGCCTCCATGAACATTGTAAGCTAGCCCGAGTAGGTAACGTGGAGGAAAAAAAAATCTCACGGAGCAGGATATTCTATTTTTAAAACCGACCAGAAAATATAATTCACTACAGCCCTGTTGTATAACTACTACTGTCTTTTCATAATTTATTATTCAATATGTCTAGTCAGCGATTATATGATGCTACCCATTCTATCAGATGGTATTACTATGGTTGATTATTACTATAACCCATTAAACTACAAAGTATTACCATAGTCCGACTATATATCGCCCTCCGGTCCGCGTGATATTATGGTGCAGGGGTCAGAACCCGTGATGTTTGTAGCTACACGTATCTATTCAATATATATATATATCCACACGTGGCGAAGTATTCACTGGGCTACTATATATATTTAACTATATGGGTGTCCTATATTCTATATTCATTTACTACAATATTCATATACTTTCATATTCATATTCATATTCATATTCATATTATATTCATATCATCATTCTTTTCATTTACTACGACGCTATATTTTACAAACATCCTGTTTCCTCTATCTACGCCCAGCCTATATACACATTTCATCATAATACTTTAAAATCTATAGTCACTACAAACATTTCCCATTCCGATCACCGCACGACAACCTCACTCGAACTCAAGACTCTTTCACCACACACACAATACTATGTAATACCTGGTAGCTTTATTAAGAACGAAAAAAAATCCTACGTATGTTCACTGAAAATAGAATTATCTGCGATAATATTTAATGTTTACGAAATTCTGACAACAATGAAATTATTCTGCAGCCACAAAGAAAGAAATGAACATTTAATATAATTTCAAAGCGAAGAACTAGCATCATATCGCCCGACTTCTGTTAAAAAATTACGTATTGTTTATTTACTTAAATATTTCGATTTCTAGACTAAGCAGAATGTTGTAATTTTCAGGATATATTAATTTTGGGTCACTTGACCTAACTGTACATCCATATGGGCTGTGAATTATACCTTCTAGGTTTTATTTCGAAAAGAAAGGTCAATTTCATGGAAACTAAATCACTAAGAACATCGACATACGAATGGCGGTTAGTACTGACTTTTGACACTAGGGGCTAGCGACGATATAATCAACCCTTGAACAACTGAATGTGACCTTGTACACGGAATTATTGTACTATATTACGTTCACTTTTAAATATTGTGTATGAGTTCATTTAATGACGGAATAATAAAAAAAAATATCGCATAGCAAATACTACACTGTCCATATTTAATTATCTCACACACTCTTTCATCACTTAACTACCACAATTACTACTAATACTACATTACAAATATACACATACTACTTAAACTACAAGACACATCATGCCAATACACACCAATCATCACTATCATTAATACATGTTATACTAATAAATATACACAGACAACATTCAGATTTTACCATTTTAAATCGGCTCGAAAGGAAAGGGAAAGAAAGGAACAGGGCCAACTGGCCCTTGTATTTACTAAATCACATTCTTAAAATCAACCTGTTTAATCAATGCCCCGAGGGGACATATCGAAGTATTAGCTAACAATAGGACCCCTGCCCTGAAGGGGCAGGAACCCGGAATAAACTACATGTTCAACTCATCCCGCTGGAAGCCGTACTCCCAATTTGGGAGTCAGATAGGAGCCCTTACTGTAAATTTACACGTGCATTATGATTACTATCCTAACTATAAAGAAATTAAATACCGCCATATATGTTAAAAAAAAGAATCACTCGCTACCTACATAAACAAATCTATATATGGACAGGTCTTATAACCCTCAATTAGCAGGAAAATTGGAAGGTGAAAATATCAGGGGAAACACTGATCTTCAGAACCGGTTTTAGGAAAAGAAAAACGGAAATCACACTACTTCTGAATCCTGTCCATAGCGATCGGTAGATGAAATCATGGCGTCACTATATTGCACTTACTATTTCAGCTTTTTAGTCCAGTTTTTTACTATGAAATTTAATAGTTCATGGCTCCTCGAGACTTCCAACGATTTTACACGTTAATAAAATCCCAAATGTTACCTTGTTTGCAGCTTTTCTAGCTCCTTTTCGACTTTCTGAGCTGGGAAGATCTTAGTCCGGCGTCTTCAGTGAAATTCTTGCAGGGAATGGGAATAATCGCGCCCTAATATCATAGCGTGGGTTTATCCTCCAATCAAAACAAAGCATTTTGGCGGTGGGGCTTTGAAACGAATAAAATTTGGTAAAATCTGGATTAAACTAGATTTTAGAAGGACCTAGGTATCTAAAAGAGAGGTGAAGGGTGGTCCTGAAAATTTTAGATTGGTTATTTGATCTGAAAAGTTCCGTCCAATAGTGGACCTATGTTTTCAGATAGCACTGACACCGTAAGAATTGTAATAATCCATTTACACATCCATATACAAGACTTATAACTAATTTAAAATATAAATAAAGGTATTGACTCCCAAAACTATAATTCCTAATAAATTTTTTTACAGTTTTCCATGTTAACTTGAAATAGAATAACAAACAAAATTACGAATTATATGAACAGCCAGAAATTTTTTGTTAAACGTCAAGTACAGTCGGTGCAAAAAATTTCGGGCACCCTCCTATTAAAACATCATCACATTAGACTGTAATGGCATATTACAAGCGTATTTCTAAAAACTTAAGTCCAATATTTCATTGCAATTGTTTTCTATTTTTAAATTAGAATGGAAAATAAGCATAATGATTTACCACGGGGAAAAACCAGTGTTCGAGCTTTCTTCTCTGTTAGAATGAGATCAATAATCACAGAAAAATACCACTATATTTTATATTTACAAATAATATCTATGTGTGCCGCAAGAATCCAAGTAACACCCGTAGTGTGCCGCAACTTGAAAAAGGTTGGGAAATGCTGCTCTAGAAAGATGAAGTTTTCACTGATAGATTGCAAATTTTATGCAGATTGTCCAGTTCTAATTGAATATTTAAAAAAACATGGCCAATATTTCTTTGTTACATTTTTGCGGATACACTAGAAGTTTGAAATTAGAAAAAAAAAAAAAACTAAAGCATCATACCCTACGCATTATTCATTCCAACACTACATAATTGTATACAGGGGTTGTATACATCTCAGGCGTTTATTTCATGGCCAAATGATCATGAAAAACGAAGGATAACCATTTCCCCACTCTAAGTTGAATTTTTATTATTTAGAGTGTTTTGTCCAATGGACACCATGTATCACTGACATTATAATTAATTATGTGTGTAATGTATTTGCTTATTACATACTGCATGCAAGAAGAAAGAAAACACTGATTATACATGAATTAAAAACTCCAACGGGAAGTAGGCTCAAATCTTGAAAACGGTGTGAGATATTGAAAAAGTAATCGAAAAAATCTCCCCTTTATGGTATCTCTTGCCATTTTTTTTTTTAATCAAAACGTTTTTCACTTATGCCTGTAAAGGGACATGCACAGATGTGAGGAATAACAAGGAGATTCATGCTCATATGTGAATGATGCGCTGTGTAGAGAGCGCAGGTTCAGCTAGTCTATATATTAAAATATTAGGTTTATGTAGGTTTGTGGTCAAGAAAATTTATGCTTAGGGCCAATTCTTTCGACAATGAAATCTCGAAGACCACAAGGGCTGGAAACGTGCCGTTTTCGCTGGTCAATTCCAAATTTTGTGTAGATTTTCCAGTTCTCATTCAAATTTCAAAAAAAAAGAGAAAAAGAAAAGAAAAGAAAAAAAGAAAGAAAGAAAAAACTTGTCTTTATTTTTCTATTCAACATTCTAGGCGTCGTTTTTACCCTATTAGTTCAGTATTGCCAGTAGGAGGTTGATAACCTTGTGAAAGGCAACCAGTAGAGGAGCTACGTATAGCGGGTTGATTGACATTTCAGGCGCTTTACTTTAATCAGAATGACAAAACCTATTGCACGCTGGTAACTTCAAAGACTTGTGGGTCCACAATGAAGTGTACTCGGATATGGAATTATAAGGAAAAAGTATTTGAATTGGTATAATCTATTATTTATCCAAGTTTGCCACAAGCTGCAACCCCCCAACGTTCTATATATTAAAATATTACATTTATATGAGGACCGCTTTTTTCAAAACTCGTTCGAGAAAATTTTGAGACGAAGATATGTTTTTTCTGGTGTTTTTTGTCCTACCAATCGAGCTGTGAAATCAGAATTGACAGATATCGAAATGTGTCATATGTATAGAATACTAAATCATGAACGTTTTGTCAGAACTCGATCGTACAATAAGAACCGTGTCGCCACGTTTGGCCTAATCCTCGTTTCGCCTAACCAATTGTCTGACACTTTCACGACAGATAAATGATAAGATTTGCGTCCGCCATTTTAGGCAAAAAAAGGATCCTCGTTTGGTCTAATCCTCGTTACGCCTAAAATGGCGGACAATGAAAAAATCGTGGAAATTCAACTAGAGGGAAATTACAAGAGAAAATTCCCTAGAAGTATTAAGAAATGCGAAATATATATAGTTTCACCTATGAAAATAAAAAGTAGTTGATTAAGAAAATCCAAAATGTAATGCATTGGGACGACAAAAGCATAAGTGAAGCAGAGACGTATAAAAAAAAAAAAAAAAACCTACTAGAATATGAAGAATACTTGTTTACCAGTATCTGGAGCTCCTTTCCTAGGTGTTCGTGCACAGCTGACTTTATTGTACTTCAGAACGTTTTGCAATAAAGAACACAAATACTGAAAGTAGTGAAAGAGCTTTGAAATCATTTCCTAAATTTGAGTTTCTGAAATTTGAGTAAATACTAAAAAATAGTTCAATGTCATGTGAAATATACTTGATAAAAAAAGCCTTTGCAGTAGATTATGTGACTAAATAATTACACAAATAATATATACATTTGAAAAAAAAATCTTTGAGTTTAACGTCCCACAATTATGCCCTTCAGGCTAAGGGAGACGAAATAGATACATTTGAATTGAATGAAATACCACGCTCAAGTGCACTTTACAAAAATATTTGTAAGGTTTATCTTGGGCTTCATACGTTTCCTTCCACTTTGCTCATCCCATCATTTTCGTTCATTATCATCATCACCGCCTCTCTTAGTCTCGGATTATTGATTGATTGATTTTATATCGACACTAGCGGACCACCAGAGCCATTGAGAGAGCAAGGAGCCGAGCCTGTGGACATCAGTCTTGATAATCGAGGAGTGTCAACTTTTGAGCCCATACTTCGAAATGAAGGTATTCCTATCAATATCCTAATCACCTTCCCTCACCCAGTCTCTCTCTTCTAAGAAATCCTTCTGCGAATTCATTTCTAGATTATTATTATTATTAAGTATTATTTAACAATATCAGATATTTTGAAACTAACTACAAACTTAAACACTCATGTTTAAATGAAATTAATAACAGGGAATAAACTACGTGTAACTTATTATTTTTCTCTCATCTCAAATATAGCCACTATACACACTGTGAAAGCATTAAATTTAAATGAGAGGTATATCTAATAAGCTGTTCTCAAAATGGAAAGGAAAAATAACCTAACACAACTCTCAAAGCATTTTCTAAATTACAAATTAGTTATGGTTAAATCAAATATTTCTCAGTTGTTCACATAGTAGGGAACATTCTTTCGAAATTTTCCTCCAGTTTTATTTCCGCGATTTTTTTATAGTCCATCGTTTTAGGCAAAACGAGGATTAGGCCAAACGAGGATTAGGCCAAACGAGGATTAGGCCAAACGAGTATCCTTATTTCGCCTAAAATGGCGAACACAAATCTTATCATTTATCTGTCATAAAAGTGTCAGATAATTGGTTAGGCGAAACGAGGATTAGGCCAAACGATGCAAGATCAATAAGAACAAAAATGCAATTGTTGTTAAAAAAAAAAAAGATGTGTTCTATCGAGTTTTGAAAAAAAAAAAAAACCTCCTCATACGTTTATCCATAGCATTTCCCTCTCTTTCAGAATCTTCAGCTGTCCTTTACTTGTGTTTGCAATAAAGGGACTTGAACAGATATAGTGAGAAGTGGGAAGAAGATTCACGCTCATATTAGAACAAGTGCGTTGTGTAAATAGTGCAAGTTCATCTAGTTTTAAATGAAAAGTCCAAATCTTAAGGGGTTCTGAGATATGGATGTCTTATTAATAGTTGCAGTTTACATTTTCTTCCTTCTATGTTGAATTTCCAAAAATCATTCCTTAATTGTAGCTTACCTTACAAATCTCATATACTGTTCAAATTTCAAGTTTAATTTAAGCAGTTTGGTCTACGCGTCGTTCAGTTAGTCAGGACTTACAGGATCTATATAGAGATTAAATAGATAAATTAAAATTTTCATGTTTCATTCGAATTTTATTTATTTTAGCTGACGCTTTAAACGCACTGATTGAGTTTACCACAAAAGTTGTACTAATTTAGATAACTATTTTCTGGCACTGTAATTTGAAATGTCAGTTAAAATATAATAAATAAAACCCCAAAAGTTTAATTTATTTAATTGGAAGCATCTCCATGAAAATCATATGAAATGTATAGTCTAAACAAACTTTATAATACAAGTATTAACTTGTTGAACTCACTATTAGTTTACTTCATCTTATTTTCAGAATAACACTTAAGATTGTCTTATCGTTTACAATACAATTATACACAAATTATATAAAGAAATGTCTGAGTCTGAAGTCTGAGAAACATTGATCTTGTTCTATTGTTTACCAGAAAATTACGACTCTTCTGGGCTATAATTGTAAAATAAGTTTGGTATTAAAAGTGTAGCACTGATAGCGGAAAACGAAAAGGATTAGCAGGAAGCACTTTCGAACTTGAACGATCAACTGAATAAAACATGCAAAATGAAGATAAATAAGAAAACAAAAGTGATAATGTGCACAAGAGCAGGGCAGGAAGGGGCAAACGTAGGGCTAGAGGGAGAGAAAATCGAATACGATAAGACGTTCCCCTATTTAAGCAGTCTAATATCATCGGACGGAAGATAAAAAACACGAATGTTCTAGAATAGCGCAGGCTAAACAAGCATTCAATAGGAAAAGAAGACTGCTAATATCAAAAAATGTGTCATTGGATGTCGAAAACGATTTATGAAGACCCTAGTATGGAACGTGACGCTTTAAGGGTCAGAGACGTGGACACTGACAAAAGCTGAAATATCCAAGCTGGAAGCATTTGAAACGTAGTAAAGGAAGGTAATGAAGGACGACAGATCTTGAAGATAATAGGAAAATGAAGAAACAGCATGCTTGGCCATCTTATTCGGCACTCCGATTGGATCACCGTGTTGATAGAGGGAAAGGCAGAAGGAAAACCAGGGAGAGGAAGACCAAGGATAGGATATTTAGATGCAGGTACGAAGAAGAGACCTTATCAAAGTATAAAACAGTTTTCCCAAGGGAGAGAAAAGTTTTAAAATTTCCATGTTGTCCGCCAATCTATGGTTGAGGTGAACAAGAAGAAGATAAAAAGTGTCACAAAATGTATTAACTTGTTGAAATTTTGGATTTCTAACTTTGTCTTATGCTCGATTTTCCAAGTGCAATATTTATATATACATTATATAAGGTTTTTGAACGTTTGTATCCTTTATTTTAATCTTATATTGAGAAGATCACTATATTGCTATGCCATTTACTACAAGTTTTGATAGTTATAAACAATCTTAAAGCTTCAAGCGTAACAAACATATTAACTTATTGAACTTTTTCTTTCTTTTTTCTTTTTTTCTTTTCTTTTTTTTTTTTTTTACTTTACTTCGATTTACCTTGAAGGGATCATTTAACATTCTGTTACAATTACCATAAGTGTCTGCACTAGGCAGTAGCGTAGCCAGGATGTGTGTTTGGGGGGGGGGCAAGTGCTGTTATAGGTGCATATAGAAAAACTACAAACAAAAAAATATATAAACATAAAAATATATAAAAAAATTACAAACATCAAAGTACCAAAGTACATTGTCGGACCTCTTTGGGGGGGGCCGGCCCCTCCGGCCCCCCCCTTCCCTACGCCACTGGCACTAGGGTTGTAAACAAACTTAATACTACAGAATGTATTAACTATCAAACTCTTGTCTCTACACTATGGTTATAAACAAATTTGATATCAGAAGTGCAGCAGAATGTATTTACCGGTTCAATTCTTCGTTTTTTTTTTTTAGTTTTTTTTTTTTTTTAACATTTTATCCTGTTCTGAGATAACCTAATATTATTTCACTCTTTTGCCATGAAGCGAAGTCGCTGATTTCTGGGAATCATCCTGTCACACCAATTTGTAAACTCAATAAATGAACTAAGCCAATTATTCAATGTAATATTCTACATGTATTTCTTTAATAGTTTTCAATATCGGACTTCCGAAGAGAAAGCTAATTGAACTTATTGACCGCGCCTATAGCGACAACTCCCTGTCACGTCTTCCTTTCAGTTTTAGTTTTAAAATAGGAAAGATTGAAAAAGGTATAGAAGGTCAAGAGAAACGTAAAGAATGGAGAGGGAGAAAGAAGAGAATAGAGGAAGGAGAGTTAGAAGATTTTCTGATGGAAATAGATTATGTCAAAGATGGTGATTGGTGAAATACTAGAGGAAAAGATTATGGAAAAGGATTAATGAATGGTCTATTGTTAAAACAGAAGAAGATAAAGAGAGAGAAAAAATATATATAAATCAAGAAATACGAGATAATTATTGAAATATAGTAAGATAGATCAAATAGGTACTAAAGTTACTTCATATCCTAATTTTATTACTCGAGAATCTATTCTAAACTCTTCATGATGAGACACATGTTCCTTCACGCAACTCTGACCTGGATTCAGGCAACTACTCAAGTTGGAGTTATAATAATCCAGCCCAGATGATGAGAAGTACTAATTTAATCATTTATTTGTTATTTCTAAGCATTAAATAACTTTATCCAGTAACTGATTTTTACATGGTGAAGGTCGAACACATGTTTGACTTAGCCAAGGAAAGAAAAAAAGTGATACAAACATCTTCCACAAATTGGAGTTCTTGAAGTTTTGAAGAAACTGTTATTATCTCCAGCTTATTCCGTTGTTTCGGCTTGCCCCTCAGAGCCGATTCAGATTAATTAGGGATTAGTTACCTTCATGACCTCGGTCATGACTCAGATATACACATGTTCCATTAGTACACATACATAAATGAAGATTATTACTTCATATTAATCCTTAGAATTTACCACTTAAAACTAGAGTGATCATTCATTCACACACATATCCACACGTATCGGACAATCTATTGGTACAGGTAAATAGGTTAAAACTTACTTGAAAGAAAACTATCATCTAGCTACAGTTTTGTAACATTTATTACACTAGGGATAAAACAAGAGGAAAACATTCATTACACACACACACACACATATATATATATATATATATATATATATATATATATATATATATATATATATATATATATATATATATATATATATATATATATATATATATATATATATAGTATCTTGGGTAAAGATGCCCCATTGAGTGAAGACGCCCCTGCTCGAATTGCTCAAGGTCTGTGACTCGTAGTCACAGGAATTGCCATGCGCGTGAAAGAGTACACAGTCCTGAGTAAATATATGTGGAAGTTGCATCGGAAGAAGCTGCTTTTGTTCAGGCCTATTCACAAAGCTAAATTACTCTTATTTCAGTGTCTATAATTTTAGAGAGTGGAACGTAGTAGTGTTGTTGACGATAGTTAAATAGAAGTACATGAGTAGAACATAATTGGTTAAGAACTTCAGTCATTTACAAACGCTAATATGCTTTGTTGTGTTTCTTTGTCTTTGTAGTACGTGATCGACTGGGGCATCTTTGCTTCAAAACTGGGAAAGTTGTCCCAGTGAAATCGAAGCAAAGATGCCCCACTTTATGACACTAAAGATTTCTGTTCGGGATAAGCAATTTATGACGTGTTGGAAGGATTTTTACATTCAATATGGTTTAATATTATATTATCATTTTATCATACATTTTTTTTAGTGTCTGCACCATGCTTGTAATCAAACTCTTCATTACAAGTGTATGTACTGACTTTGTCTTTAATTTATCTTACATTAAGAAGACTATCTAATATTGTTTGAAGTTTCTGCACCTAGTTCAAAACAAACTTGATATTACAAGTGTAACTAAATGTATTGACTTGTGGAATTTTTCGTGCCTTTACTTTATTCTCTCTTGAAAAAACTAACTAGCGTTTATAATGTTTTATTTTTAATCATACATTTTGAGGTTTCAACACTATAATCATAAATATACTTAATGTTTCAAGCGACAAAATATAGTATTTTGTTGAATTATTTGCATTTAAAATAGTTAATATACAGTATTATGTATATATAATTATGTTTTGTCATGCAAGGGGATAGTATAGAGTAATATTACTTCTTCCAAGGATATAAACATTAAAAGTCAAATCAGGGAAGCATGAACAGCCCGAAAGAAGTACATATAATAAAACATCTCATCAAAATGGTTTTTGTATCCAAATTATTTTTGTGAGCTTGGATGTTGAAAATGGCAAAAGCATAAACAGTAGCTAAAAGCAACTTTGCGTAACGTTGTACTTCAACTATTTTATGTGTCATTTCTTCTATCCCTGCCGGCTTCTGTTTTACAATACACAAACGTAGGAGACGTGTGTGTTATCTACAACGGGTAGAAACAACATCAATCTCAAACAGTCTGGAGAAGGATGGACACGAAAAAGCAGAATATGTTAGTTTCGCAATTAAGGATAACAAAAAATAAATCTCTAGTTATTGTCTAACACCAGGTTAAAGGGACACTTGTCAACAATCAGCATACAAGGAAAGGTTGTGTGTTCTTTTGAAGACAATGCGTCAGGCCAAAAGTAGTATAAAAAGCTTCTAGCTGAGGCAACAGAATTTTTTAAAAGGTTGATGTATGTTGACAGGGAAATGAACTATAGTCGTTTCAGTACGGGAAATAATACGTCATGGCAAGTCAAGCAAGGAGAGAAACCATTTGCCTTGTGAATACAATGGGCAGAAACCCACCTGATTACATGCTGCTGCCCCCCTACGCTTTTCTTTATACCATTTTACCGTCAGCTAAGTGTGAAGTAATTTATTGCAATGTATACCTTAGTGGCGTGTATGTATAAGGCGCTGTTACAAGTTTATGTCTCTTTGCGAAGAAGCTTTCCTTTGTGTTGTCAATAGACGAATGGATTTTTATTGAATTCAGCAACCGACAGCATCATTATGTTCAAAATGCCAAGTCATGAATATTGCTAGTCGCTAGCAAAATAACATACCTCCTGAAGTTTTCATTATGAAAAAAAAAAGAAAAAGAAAAGAAATTATCATACTAATGCTTCCTCAATTTGGTATTTATTTTATCTAATATTAAGCTATGACATAGGTAAAACTGTGTTCCGTAATTTTCTGTAAACTTTCTCATTAATTCAACCAAACTTGGTGTATACACAGTATGTCGGAAAAGTAACGGAATTTTTTTCTTTACAGATAACCACTAGCGCCATCTACTGAAGCAACTTATCATCGAAAAGCTAGATATCAGCTCAACAAAACGAGACCACAATCATGACAACCGATTAACTGAGTGTCAAGTTATAGCAAGAAAAGTGAGTGTATCTGGTGTCACATTGTTACAAAAACATGATGGATGATTAAATTTTGTTTCAGGCTTGGTAAAACATTTACACAAACATTGGAAATGATGAAACAAGTGTATGATGATAAGTGCTTATCTCGTACACGTGTGTTCGAGTGGTATAAGCGATTTTGGGTCGGTTAGGAATCCTTGGAAAACGACCCAAAGCCAGGAAGACCGAAAACAAAAATCACGATAAGTTGGTGGAACAAGTGCGTGAAATGATTGCCCGCGTTGCAAATTCGATTGCGAGATGGATTTATGAGGAACGACAAAAGGCATGATTCAAGTAATTTTGACAAAGGATTTAAAGAAACGGAAAGTCTGTGATCGATTGGTTGCGCACACCTTAACTGACGACCGAACAATTCCTCGCGTTGAACATTGCAAGGACTTGATTAAAACAACCAGACGGAACAGAACATTCCTGATTCGCCTGATTCATCATCGTGTGACTATTTCCTATTCCCAAAATTAAAATTTGGCGATGAAAGAAACATTTTATGACAATGTTACACACTTCAAGTCTGCCGTAACGAGGATCATTTAGGCGATTCCGAAAAAAAAAAAAAAAAAAGACATTCAAAACCCTATGCTAGCATTGGTTGATCGTGCCCAGCGGTGTATTGATGCAGAAGGGATATATTTTGAGTAAAAATAACTACAGTTGGTAAAATATTTAATTCTTTGGTTTAATTTTAAAAAAATCCCTATTTTCCCGACATACTGTGTACGTGACTTAATGCTGTGTAGGTAAGACACCCACAGAAATCCTAGTGATGAAGGTGGGAAGGGGTGGCATGTAGAAATAATCGAAAACGACCGATATTAGTGTCGAATCCATAATTTTGGAAGTTTCTAACATGAATAGTGACATATCCAATGCCGGTTAAGTCCAAGTTCAGCTCCATCAACATGGGATGCGAGGGTGGTGATGAAAATGCTACCTAAGGGGGAAAAGGAGTTTAAATATACCTTTCAAATATTCTTCATAAACTTATTCTTCCCATGTGAAGACCGGGTATTTTAGCTAGTTTCTTTCTAATGGAACAAATCTCTTCGAAATATTTTCTTAACCAATTTATTTTCCTCTTCTTAAATTTAGCTCGTTATTGCCTCCTTATTTAGCTCTTTATAACCAATTTATTTTCCTCCATTTTGCTCTTCTTCACCCACTTTTGTTAACAACTTCTTATTGGTATTTCCTTCCACTTGTTTGTTTTCTCCAATCTTCTCTATACCCACACTTCAAACACTTTTGAGTCTTTTTTTCATCATTCTTTCAGAAGAGCAAATTAAATACGTATACTGCAAGCTGGAAAAGGCTATATTAATCATCTGCGCTAAGTGAATTATTTTCCGTTTCCTTGGATAATTTATAGCTTAGGTAAGTACAAGTATGATTTATCTTCGTACATTGTTACCTTGTTGATTGTTCTTCTTCTCCTTTTTTAAAATAATAGTGTTGAATTAAACATATGAGTTCTTCACCTCATCATGAGGATGTTTTGAAGTCATGGCAGAAGGAAGTTGAGTAAGAAATGTGTCGGGAAACGGTTTAGAAGATTCGTTCGATGAACTAACTCCCTTTTTCAATACTCTCTTAATTTTCCTTCCTTCTCTTTCTTTCTCTCTTCTCCTTCGTCTATTTTTAACGATAGAAGAGAGAAAAGAGCGGGGGGAAGTATGTGGAAAAAGGACGAGGATATTTGGATTTCGATGTATGGAATAATTAGGCCTTCTCATTCATCATCCCAAAAGCCGGTTTCATATTTCATTGGCGAAGCTGTCAAGAGGGCCCATTTCGTGCAGGTCTCGTCCCATAATGCTTCTCGTTGAATGGCCCAAGTAGTGCTATAATCACTCTGGTCCTTCCCAATAAACCATGATTAAGGGTTATAGCAATCAAAGCGACGGTCATAAACGAGTGTGTTTCTGGAAGCCTCCGCGAGATGGAAGCACGGGTGATGGATGGAAATGTCAATAAAACGTTCAACTTTGCGTGTGAGGAAGTTTTCCACCAACCCAAATACCCCATTGTCATCAAAATTAATTGCGTCTGAATACCGAAGCCGAGACTCTCTATATAGGATCCAGGCCAGACTCCAGGTGATGTTAAAGTTGCTGCGAGCTGTCACGAACACTGGCTTCGGAATATATAAAAAGGAAAGAGGAAAAAGAAGAATGATGGTTCAAATGAAAGAAAAGGAGAGAGAGAAACAAAAGTTTAGGGACATTCAATAATCGAAGGACAAAAGATTCGAATGATTATTTAACGATAAAAAGAATGGATGGTAAATCTTAATTGGAATTGTGTTTACAAAAAGAAAGAAAAAAAGATATCCTAACCATCTATGTGATTCAGATACATAGATATCATACTTCCCCGCTGTCTAGGGACTAGCGCAAGCGCCTTTGGGGAACGGGGTCTCGGGTTCGATTCCTGGTATGAGAATGTTGAAATTTGAACGCATATTGGTTAAAATTCCACTTTAAACTTCAGGTATACGTGTCATATACTCTCGATGCTGAAAAGGGAGGCTAAAATTCAACGAGCAAACAAAAGAAGATAAGTATATAGGCCTACATCTTTGA
This sequence comes from Thermobia domestica, assembly GCF_964235325.1. NCBI lineage: Eukaryota > Metazoa > Arthropoda > Insecta > Zygentoma > Lepismatidae > Thermobia > Thermobia domestica. The sequence goes on along the minus strand of NC_137458.1, from coordinate 208,809,390 downwards.
AAAAAGAGAGCCCACGCTACTGGTCTAGGGCTAGTGCGTGCGCCTTCGGTGTGCGTGGTCCCGGCTTTGAATTCTCGGTGGAAGAACACAAAAGAACTTAATTTCACAATCACTTACTTTCATTACTCATCCATCTCCTTTAGCCTAAAGAGGCCACGGTGGCTCAGTGGTAGAGCGTTCACCTCTGGTGTTTCGGGTCCCGGGTCCGATCCCAGCCCCTGCCAAGTGATCTTTGTGGTGGACAAACACCGTGTGCGTGGGTTTCCTCGGTGTTCTCTATTTCCTCCCACTTTCTTCATTCGACCATTTCATTCATTACTCATCATCACCATCTCCTTTAGCCTAACCGGCATAACCGTGGGACGTAAAACTCAAAGATTTCATTTCATTTCCTTTAGCCTAAAGGGTGGAATCGTAGGTCGTTAAATTAAAAATTAATTTATTTTTTTCTCTCTGAGAGAGAGAGAGAGCAAACTGTCCCGGAGACTTCCCTACGGGCATTTCACATAACAAAACATTATGACTTTGTCGGCTAGCCCTTAGTACTATCAATGTTTTGTTTTGTAAAAGGAGATGCAAGTTTTCAAGTAAAAAAATGAGAGATAAAATGACTTGCAAAATTCTTTTTCGCACACTTGTCGAGTAAAATAATGGAATTTAAATATAAATATACGTACCAAGAATAAGCTCGGGTAAACCTGACCTACTGCAAAAGGACACTGTTTCACTGAGGCAGGATCTCATGCAAAACAGTTCTATTCTGTATTCTGTCCTGCATATCTTTCTCTCTTGTCTAGACTTTCTTTCACAATACATTTTTGAAGATGATGTAAATGTATTTCGTAAACTTTGGCATGTTCAAATAAAATGAGTAAATTTAAAAATGAAATGTTTGGCGATTTAAAACATTGACAGTAAACGGTTTGTGCAGCCCATCGCTTTCTCTTTTCGGATCACGGATAAGCTAATACATATCTCTCTTTCTTTTCTCTTTTAAATGAATCGAGTTGTTGGTAGGTAGGGAACACGTAAGTTAATTTTTGAACTGCAATCTTTAGGAGAAAAGTTACGCGAAGAACATTTTGACAAATTTAATTTTTTATTATTATTATTATTAAATGACCGAGTGTAAACCCCAAGAAATGCACCTCTCATCACTAAGGCTAGAATTTCTAAGATCTAAACATTTTTAAAATATGGATGCATTTATGCGCTAAAAATTGCAAACTATGACAAAATATAGCCTAAAACTAAGCAACTTGACATCTCTTCAGCACTTGGCTTAAGAACCTTGGAACTATACACCTTTAATGCCAGATTCTCCTACAAAAACCCTCTCCAATCAAGTTAAAATATTTCTTATACTCGAAAAATATTCGTACGCTTAGTGTAAAGTGAAATATCTTCAAAAAACTGCAGGGGAAAAACTGGACTTAAGATATTACTGCAGGAGAGAAGAGAGAAAGAGGCTGAGGAAGTGGTTTCTTTCTTCAAAGTGGTTGATACTACGCCAGATCAAGAAGATTTACCCCTAACACTATATCATCATCATCATCATAGGTATTCTTCAGGTCACATACAGCAGCTGAAAGGCTTCCATGCTCCACGGTCTTCCACTAACCTCTTTATCTTCATAACACTGTATAGCATTCCTTAAACTCCCGTTTCACAGAACCTAATATTTTTAACAAAGGAGGTTTCAAATAACCTCATTGCCAATACTAGCAAATATATTTCCAAGCAATAAACGAACTTACTTACTTAATCCGGTCCTCTTTCTTGGGTATGAAGGTTTTTAGAGAGCTCGCCACTTGCTTCTGTCTTGCGCTAGATCCTTCACTCTTTGCCATGGAACGTCATGTCTCTTCTAAGCAGTGCCGGACTGGCCACGTTGGCTAATTAACAATCGCCAAGGGCCCGAGGCCAGGACCTGTAGGCCTTGGTCGAATTTTCGCGATAGCAAGTGCTTTCTGGAGTCTTCCTACCAAAAAGTTCGGAAACCTAAGTTCGTCTTCCCGAAAGAAATCGAAATTGAAAGAAATTCTAAATTGAAAATTGTTAAAACTAGACTAAAATCGACGATAAGTCAAAACCATTTGTTTCCTTACTTTTTATGTTTACAGAAAAATATTTGTTCCAAAAGGTAGATAAAGAAAAAAAGTATTGATTTGATTACCTTATCAAGTGAAGAACTGCGTAAAAAAAAAAAAAAAAAAAAAAACGGTCAAAGTAACTGAAGTAACGTTACGATTACGTTTGATTGTAACTTTTTTGCGATTTGTTTTGTACTATATATTCGTTCAATACTGAAAATATGACTTTGCCACTTATCATGTTTTGCAACTGACGTGTTAAGTTTATATGTTTATGGGGACCTTTAAGGACCCGCGGCAAGGGCCCTCAACTTGGCCAGTCCGACACTGCTTGTAAGTCTCCCCCATAGCCGTTTTCCAAGTTTGTCTTAGCTGTTCCTCTGGTCTTTTATACCTTAACTCTCCTGATCTTGTTTCCCATACTTGTTTTGGAAACCTTTCCTCTGTCATCCTGATGGTATGCCCTAGTCATTGAAGTTAAGCTTGTTCGATATGCGGTTGTATTCATGTCTCCTAGCAAAATAATGTTTGAGTCTAAATTTTCAATAGTTCTGTGCAGTATTTCATAGTACTCTTCCTTTTTTTCTCTGTTGTACCATTTTCGCACGGAGTACTTCTGTATGCCCAATTACTAATGTAAAGCTCCCATTCTGTTGTTCAATGCTTATTGTCATTATTCTTTCTGCCATATCTAAATGTGTTGTTTGTGGTGCTTGTGGAGCATGTATGTTATTCCTGCTCTTATTTGTTCCTTTTTCTCAACTCCGCTGTATAACATAATGAAGTTTTCTATTTCCTCTACCCCTGTTCCCCTCTTTTTGGTTTCTGTCAGAGCTAGGTATTTCACTTTTGTCTTTTTCTATTTCTTTGGTTAATTCCCATTCCTTTCCGTTGAGACAATTCACATTCCATGTGCCCATACACATTGAATCTTGGCCTCGCCAATTCGCTGTAATTTTGATCCATCCGACTTGCTCTCCTTTGTTTCTATTAATCGTTGAGGGATTCGAGTGAGCAGGGGATTGGTCTGCAGCACTCTATCATGAAGAGGTTGCCTTCCTTTTGGGTCTATGCGCACCCGAAAGCTTAGCTCTTCTGCCTATTCCTATGTAATATATGGTTAGAATTTGCATTCTATATGACCAATGAAAACAGTATTTTCATCACAAGAGTCAGAAATGTGTTTATATTTAATTAGATATATAGAAAGATATCAGGCTAAAAACATGACATGTCGTAGAAATCCGAACCTTAGCAGACGGCTATTTGAAGCATTCGCAAAGCGTTTTTATTGCTCATACGTACGCTTGGAATACGCTGACCACATATTTAAATGTGAATGGATAATCAAAATGTGCTGCAAACGCGAAAGCAATAAAAACGCTGAGAAAACGTCAGCTCGAGCGTATTTGGTGCGTTTTGGAACAATAGACCGTCTGATGTTTAAAAGACGTCTAAAGGGAGAAAAAAAAGGAAAGACGTGTTGCCAGGCAAGGGGATTTTAGCAAGAAACATCTGCTCAGAAGATGCTCTGTGCAGAGTATTGGAACTCTGCCATTATAGACCTGGACCTGGCAAAAAACACTTGGAAACCCTGACTGGCTTACAGTATGATTTATAACTCTGGCGAAAGTAAAATTACCGAGTAGCCACCTCTCTGCCAGGGGTAACGTTCTCTGCGGGAATAACGCATCAAAAATGCATTCTCGAATAGCCATACGCTTACTCACAACTATTTTGTAACTGAAATGTTACCTCAAACCTTGTATATTTCTTTGCAATGTCTCAAATATAGGTATTACAAATACATTCCCACGATGTATTCACATGTTCAGTTTCATATGTCTATCTATACGCAGGTATCGCACTTTTTTTAATCATTCACAAACTTTTTCGCTATCTTCTTGGTAGCGTAGCTTTCAAGATTCAAAATATAAAACAAAGCACAACCTTTAAAAATGTACTAATATTTTGTGATTTCTTTTTCAGTGTTGACACTAGAATTGTGAGCCAGCTAGTTAACAAGAGAATAAAGAAAACCAAACCAGACCATTTGGTTTAACAGTCCTTGGTGGTCTGAGCCGCTCCAACCGCATGTGTTGGTGATCGACTGAACTAAGTCCAGACTAACGACTAACGAGGTCAGAGCACTGCGTCGCCATGTCCCTAAACAGGTGGTCAGAAACTTTCTGGACATAGTGGCCGTCACATCTTTTAGTCACGTGACTCCCTCTTTTGCCTCACGACACTCTGTAGACGCCGAAAATTGGGAAGCACCGGCCGGGACTATGAGTTCAGCGCTATAACCACCTAAACTACGGTGTCACCAGAACAAAGAAAGCTAGAAATATTTAGTAGGGATCCACTTCTTTGAACACACGCAATAGAATTGAATGTATGCCATTTGACCGTCTGAAATTTCTTTAGACCACATTGCCACGTTAAATGAATCTTGTAGCTGTCATTTAAAATATCTTGAACCCTACCATATTTCATCATGTAAACATAGTCGTGATAGGGTCATACATTTTTTTTTTTTTTTTTCATCTTGCAAGCAGTTGAACCATGTGGAACTCTCTGGGATGTTCTGATTGCTACCTGCTATCGCCCTCCCGCTGACATAAAGAAAAAAAACAGTTTCGCCGCTTCCGAAACAACGGATTGTTTTGGACAGGGAGGGGAACTGCTCCAAAATACACGTTTTCAATGAGGAGGTTCACTATTTGTCCACTAGAGTGCAGTGCTGCATGGGTGGAGATACCGTTCTTGCTTTCAGGAAGTTGTAACATGTAAACAGTAAATAGAAAGATTGGGTTGCAAGGTTTTTTTTTTTTTTTTCATGACAGCTACAAGATTCATGTAAAATCGAAACATGGTCTTACTTAAGTGCTTGATCGGTAATTTATTTAACGAACTTTCAGCTGCAATCTGCTCGGCCAATTTACACCGAAACCATTAACAATGATCTGCAATAAAATAACAACAGTGTGGAAAGGAGATATAAAGAAATCGTCAAGGACTCATATTTAAAAGGACCATCTCAGCAGTCACCTGGACGAACTAATGATAAAGTCTTGGAAGAGCTCCTTTCAAGATGACCGACTGCACGATTAGAACCCGGAACTTTCCGATTGTTTAAGCAAGAACACTAACCACTCAGGCTACTGGAAATTTATCTCGTCGATTCATCTACAGTATATTTTTGATCCGATACATTTATGGATAACAGTATTTCATTATTGAAACGACATCACGAATTAATAACCTTAATTCAGAAGCAGAGCCGTAGTTAGAGATTTCAGCGCCTCTATATATATATAAGAGAAGTAGCTTTTGTTTTATGCTGCGCTGAATTTTTATCTATAGCTGCTTGGACAGACCATTGCAACAGCCAAAAGCGATTATTATGTGTTCTTTTACAAATAAGAACTGTTTTCAAGAGGCTTATTTTGGACTTTTGTTAAACTTCACAAAACTATCTTTCGTTGTATACATATCTACTTGGAGAACAGTTATGGAAATTTACAACTATTTACAATGTTTTATACTATCAATGAGAAATAAAATTTTAACACATTAGAAAATATGTGTTTTTAAAATGTTCGAAATGGGTGACAACATTAATTTCCAGTAATAACTGTAAATTTCTGTAATTGTATTTTGTATTTGACCACACAAATAACATTTTAATTTTGATTCTTCTTCGGTAAAAATATTTAGTAAAATGTAACGGAAATTCAATAGGAGCCTTCTTTGAGAATTTCTCAAAGTCCTCATTCTCACCGTCATGATTAATCCGATTGGGTAGAAAAGCGTGATTATCTAATCATATTCGTCACCATTAAAACGCCGAACACGTATTTCAGACTTGGACCGTTTCTGATTTTGAAAACGCCCCTGCGTAGATTATAAATCATTACTTGACACCTTGTATATCACAATGTCATTAACAAATCACACATAATAACTTTTTAAGGTAATAAGTAAAAACTAGTTCTGACTCTTATTGAAATGTTTGGGTTGCGAGCGAAGCGAGCAAGAAAATTTTTAACAAATCTATTTCTTTGGAAGCCGATAATAATATTGGTTTAAAAGGGCGCAAATACGTTTTCGAGGTGACGAGTCGTTTACTCATTTTCAACAATTTTCTTTCTTCTTGGTCGTTTGGCACCCTCTTGTTATAAGCGCCCGGGGTGACCGTCACGCACACCCCCTTCCCCCTAGCTGTTCAGTAGGTAATTTGTAGGAAAGCAGCACTGCAGCAGTAGGAGCAGTGATTTAATTTTAAGTATTGACTATTAATCTAACGGTGGTAGGGTTTTTTCATACTGAAATTTAATTACATTTTTTTCTTTATTACTTTAAATTATTGTACTTAAAATATCTTTCTCAGTAAATGAAGTTCTATGTAATTAACTACTTTTACTTACTGTCTTTCTCTTGATTCCATTTACTGAAGAGTGGAACACTAAATACCGTTAAAATTAGCCAGAAGGAAGTTCTGTCACTCTTTGTCTCGATGGCAAATTTCTTTTTTCTTGATTGATCAGCTTGTTTCTTGACAGGTTAGAGATGAATGATGTTGTTTTGTTTTATCTGCAAACGAGAAACACGAGGTAGACAAAACCCAAACAAAAGAAAAAAATACAGAAAATGTACAACAATCTCTGAAACAAGTTACCAAAAAAAAAAAAAAAAAATTGTGAGGTATTCTTTCAGATCAATTGATTGGACCTTCGACAGGAGACGTGCCCTCCACTTCAGCTGAATTAACACAGATAAGCGGGACGACGTCTTTGAAGAGGAACGCCGAAGACAATTTTCGGATCCAAAGTTGATGGAAACGCGTGAACTTCTTTTGTCTCGGGCCGATTGACGCCTTGGGCAAGGCAGAAGAACCACTGAAGATAAAAGGGTCCCCAGAGGATAAAGAACAAGCCAAGAAGTATATACTTGTTGTTGAGTGTGATTACATCCGCGGGATGGAAGGTTCTTTTCAATGGGGGGACAAACCGTTTCCAAAAGCCATTCAACACGCCTTCTTTCTTCTGGAAATTACCAAGAGACGGGAGCATTGGTCGTCATTTGTTGGTGAGGCGCCGCAAAGACTATAGTCTACTTCAATGACTGTCACCACCCTAGCTGTGAAGAATAGGCTTTTCTTTTAAGTGGACCGCCCTAGCTAATATCTCTGTAAACAGGAGTCTTTGTCGGCAGGTAAACGGCTGGTTGTTGCGGAGAGAGGTTTTCTTCAAATACGCTAATATCTTATTCTTTTTTTTTTTTTTTTCCTTTTCGTTTCCTCTTTTGAAAGAACTTCAAGCAATTTGCAACACCCATGAATTTGAAAGAATCTAGGAAAGACAGCGAAACGGATGGTCATTAATCTCGTTCAAACTCTTTCATTATATTGAGCTGACTTGCGTAACAAAACGGTAACTGCCATACGAAGACAAACGAAACTATGATAATATCTCTAATATGAACAAAGGAGCACAACAGTTTTGCATGTCTTTAACAAAGGATTGAGAAACAGCGAATAATGCACATAATTTCGTCATATTGTCTGTTAAAGTATGTGAATATCATACGTTTGTACCTACATCTCTTAATTCTGATAAATTGAAGCCCAAGACATAGTAATGAGGAAGTGCGTATTGATATTTACAAACGTTCAACATTCAGTCACACAATACTCGCCTGAAAATCATTGATCTCAAATATTTATTAAAATTTACTCACGAACTCAGAGCGCTATTCTCTGAAAAGCATTTAGGAGTTTCTTCCAGGCAAGCACGCAACAACTAACTCTAACATAAACCGATCTAGGCTACTATCAATCATCCATTGTTTTTCTTTTATAGGCCTGTCACAGATTTCGTAAACCCTACTATGGCGTCTTTCGTACACAGAACAAAATATTAGTTCTGAAGCTGTATACAATTTTGCATTACGACGTTACTTTACAAACAGGAAAAATCCACCTAATTGATTTTTATATTATCATTATTATTATTACTATTATTGCCGTTTTACTGAGCACAAACTGACCAATACAAATTAATATTTTATAACATAACATCATTACTTAATTTTTGTAAATTGTTATTCGTAATTGTAATATTCAAATTATTCCTTCACTCTTACTTAAAGTCGATTTTTTTCATATAGATACTTCTGAATCGTCAGAGAATAGAACTGGTTACCCTTTTCCTGCTTTGTTGGCCTAAGTGGTTCCACCATGCTTTGCTGGGTATTTCAGCTAATTTGGGCGGAATACTTCCACTGGTAGCACTTCAAGTTTTTTTTTTTTTTTTTTTTTTTGTAGTTTTTGGAATTTATATATTTATTTATAGTTTTTCAATAAAGCCAGAAGATCATTTTATGTTGGAGGCATTTATAAATCGAAACAAGGAAAGGAAATCAATCAGATCAGGGAGAACCATTAACAGTTCCATCCCAGAATTCGCCTGGTAGGAGAAACCAAGTCTATGGGATAAACTTGTCAGAATGAGTGATAGCCGTCTTCGAACCCAGAAGTGTCTGACTATTAAGCGAAAATATTAATCATACACTTACGGTGATTTGATTTTTATTATGTAGTAAATTTATTAGAAGTTAAAAGCAACATTAAAAACTGTAGCTAGTTAATATGAAAAATGAACGTTGTTAGCAAATAAGTAGATATAAGACTGTAATAGGTAAAATAGGTAGTAATTAAATTTATTTATCTAGAGTATTTCCAGTCATAATAGTCGGTTTCAGAAGTTATAAGTACGGTAAGTACGGTTATAAGTATGTAAAGACTTTTGAGAATACTTGTATTTGTTGGCAACTATGTGCACAGTACTAGGGTCGCTCACCATGAACTTTGAAGACTAGAATTTAGTAGTACTTATTAATTTTGTCCTGGTAGATTTAAAATAGTAATTCTACCAACATACTGGTTGGTTAGAACATATTCAGTGATAATGTATGGCATGTATGTAGAGTAAAAAGACCATAATGACAGTTACAGGTATGAATTCACATGAAAAAAAAAAAAAAAAAAAAAAAAAAAAAAAAAAAACTTGATCAGGGACCATATAGCCTATCAACGGAGAAACAGCATCAAGAAGAGTGCTTCATTTCAAATTCTTGAGGAAGCAACGCATTAGGCCCGTATATGTGCTGTATAGATTTGTATCCATACAGTGACTGCGAATAACTCTTGACACTACTTCTTAAGGTTGGTTTAAAGGGGCAAGTTTTGCTGATAGATGGCACTACAGTCTTCGTATCTCTCCCATGTATGTTTTATCTTTCACGAAATTTCACGATTTCTCTTACAAATTTCAACCTACAGACTTCAAATTTTTAGAAAAAGAACTTTATAATCTATCGATTTTTTATTTAAGATTTTCTTCATTGTTGAAATGGCTTGATTGTTGAAATGGATATCCAAACCTTTAACAATGGAACTGTTTCAACAATGAAGAAAATTCCAAATAAAAAATCGGCACTGACTGTTCCATTTAATAGGTTATGAAGTTCTTTCTCTAAAAATTTGAAGTCTCTAGGTTGAAATTTATAAAAGAAATTGTAAATTTTCGTGAAAGGTAAAAAATACATGGGAGAGATACGAAAACTGTAGTGACATCTATCGGCAAGACTTGTCTCTTTACACTAACCTTAAACTTCAGTGCTACTCGCGTGCCTCCGCTCTTCCCTGGCCCCTACAATCCTCACTGATTCACGAAACATATCTCTAGTGCAAGCTTACTTATCAGAAATAAATAGCAGGCACGGAAACAATAATTTTTTATGGCATAGGCGTATATGGTCGCAGGCATATTATAAACCTGTAAGCATTTAGTGGGCAGAAAAAAGTGTACAAGATTTTAGATATTTCTACGGAGAAACATGACGTTGAAGTGGTGTATCAATATGCTCCATTATCCTTAGGCTACACGAATACATGTACTATTTCATTACTGTTGTATAATTTTGATATACTGTATTTTTCTTAGTGCTTCCGGATTCAAATTTGAACCAGTTCTGATGGAAGTTTTAAGAAATCAAGGAACCAAAACGTAGATATATACAGTATACTACAGTAAATAGTAATTTAATCATTATATAATAGAATCACATTAAACAAGAAGTACAGATATTTTAATTTTCATTAATCATGAAGCGAGCAATTTACCTCTCCAAATACGTGCAAGGTTGTGGGGCCAGTGGCGTCGAAAGTATTTTTCAGCTGGGGGCAAATTGATTTTGAAGTACAGTCTTGAAAATAGACACGGGAATGTAACATAGGTAAGATAATACGAATATATGTTCGTAATGTAAAAATAGTTGGATTTTGTTAGACAATAATAATAATAATAATAATAATAATAATAATAATAATAATAATATACAGCTGTAAACTGTTTCGTGAGGGCAAAATTTCCATCTACGAGAAGCATCTTGGTTTACATCTTTAAGATGAATTAATCCAGTGCCAGTTTTGTGTTCGATTTTGGTATGGTGCAGAAATTTCCCACCACTTAAATCACAGTTAAATACAAATAGAATAGCAAAAGTTGTACTATTTACCAAAAAATGGATGTTTGTAACTACAATTTTTACCATTTTATATACATATTTTTAACTCTGTTGGAAATGCCCACACAGACATTATTCGGACAATGAAGTTCGCTTTTCGAATGTGCTCGGAATTTGTCTGTATCCTTTTTCCAATTCTTGAACCCTATGGCGAAAAAAGTCAATTCAGCTCCTTGCATCAGCATTTTACCTGTCAAATGATATGCTTTATACAATCAAAACACAGAACATAATCTCTGACTGTATTATAATGTAACCAGGGAATGTATGAAACCATTCCGCGCGACAAGATCTGCGTGCAGTTCATGAATAATTGGAATCCTTAGTCGGCTGAGTTTCACTTTCTAAAACAGCAATTTCAAACCTTTTCCCTTGATCGATTACACAAGATCTTTCATCAAGTTCTTTAGGCAAGTCCTGCGTGGGAGTGTTGGGGGCTGGAATCCTGTACTTCAAGTGAGGCACATTGCAGAGAATTCTGAGAAGCATTTTGTTGTGAACTTTCTGAATCAATGCTGGCACTGTTGTTGATGAAGTTTTTTTTTTTTTTTTTTTTCTTAAATACCAGGAAGCTTGTATTTTCGACACTTTCTTTGTTGATTATGTGTCAAGAAAGGTTCTTTTTCAGTCAGACGTAAAGTAAGGAACTCATGTGTAACATATGCATTTCCTTGCATCCCTACATAAACAACAAACGATTTAGTAACGCAAAGTTAACTCTTTTATTTCAATGTCACTGATTTACAGGTTCCAGCACTCTCTCCTACAAGACCTAAATAAACGTTATGTGATTTGGGTAGTTAGGGGGTTCAGGCGATCGTTAATGCCTAAACTGAGTGCTCGGTCCGAGATTTTAATCAGTGTTCACTTTGCTTTCTGTTCTGCTGGTAAAGCAACAATAAAAGAACCCAAACACAAATATCACGTGAACCAAAATTTCAACTCAGTGAACAATAATTGTACGCTGAAAAGTTTTTGCTAAGGCTCGCCAACTAGTAACTAGACCATCAACTTCGTGGATGGGATAGGAATTGAAATTTTATGGGCCCTTCAGTAAGTTTGGCTATATCGGCCCTTCACGAGACTGAGGGATGACGTCCCTCGGCGAATACACAACTCGGGAAAGGAACAGAGGAAGAAAAGGAAGAAGTAATGAGAAGAGGAAGTCACTACCCATAAAGAATGTGCCATCCAAGTATTTGGCTGAGGGAAACCGTGAAATAACCTGTCACGATGGCCGGCCTCGGGGATTCAACCACGGACCTCCCGAATACGGAGCCTAACGCTACCACTGAGCCATGGTTGCTCGTTATCGACTTTGTGGGACTGATAAACTAATAATAATAATGCTTGCAATATTCTATAGTCACAAATCATTGGGTTCAAACGTGGCTTTAGGTACGTACGCAGGAATTTATTTCGAAAGGGGTCCAAATGTTTTCGAATATCAATATCCAACACGAGGATAGATTATATTAATTAAATATACAGAAAAGTCGGGATTTCGGGGGAGATCCTGATCCCAGGACCAACCCTGCATACATTCCTGTCGGAAATGTCCTTGCTGACGTTTGTGAACGTGTCCCGCCGTTTCTTCTTCAAGCAAGAACGTTTAAATACTGTCATTCGTTACTGCACTCTGCATGTTGTTTGTAACCTATTTAAACTAACTATTATCTTTTTTATACTTTAAAATCTCGTTCGGCGACTCTTAAACAACAATTCTTTAAAAAAAATGCAGTGTTTTGAGAATGTACACCATTGGACATAGATTTTAAAATTCTTTTTCCTAAATCTTTCTTTGAGTTTTACGTCCCACGGTTATGATGGTTAGGCTAAAGGAGACGGTGATGATGAGTAATGGTGGAATGAAGATAGTGGGAGGAAACGGGAGAACCCCGAGAAAACCACCACAGTGTTTGTCCACCACAAAGTTCACTTGGCGGGGGCTGGGATCGAACCCGGGACCCCAAGCACCAGAGATGAACGCTCTACCTCTGAGTCACCGCGCCCCCCCTAAATCTTTCTGTCTAACATGAGGACAAAAGGAGCTCCCAGTCCCTTGTTTAAAAAGAAAGATAATCTGGAACAGAGAATTTTCTTCACATTACCATAGAATTTTCTACACATTAATTTAATTCATATAATCACTCTTGATGATGTTTTTACAGTCTGAAACTGGAAGGGCAAAACGAGTATTTTGCCCTCTATGAAAATTTCAGGGGCAGCTGCCCCCTTGCCCCCCCGGGTCCTACGCCCCTGAGTGGGGCCCTAAGCTGTTGAATGTAATGGGGCCCTTTATGTGTCCTGATGAACATAGGCATCTTACATACAGAAATGAAGACACTAGTGATAATTAGGAAGTAGACTAGCAGAAGGGGCCCCATTAATTACATCAAGGTAGTCTACACAGCAGGAAGCACTGTTGCTACTTATATATAAATTTTATCTTATTTATTTAATTTTCTTAAACTTTGGTAATGTATATTCATTTCTTCTTTAGATTTTGGGGCGCCCAAGAGAGCGGGGCCCTAAGCTATAGCTTGTTTAGCTTATATGTAAATCCGGCACTGCGTGCAGTGGTTTTGAGTGTGTATAGGTTGCTTCTCGCCTTCCCATTTTCATTCTCTTAAATCAGATGTTGTGTCTGTTCATGCTTTGTATTATTGCACGTGGTGAATAATGAACTGTCACGAGTAAAGACATATTAATCTCTATTTATCAGTAGCATACGTCATGTCAAAAGTACCACAGTTATTAATATTGTGTATGTAAAGCGGGGCTGATGTTGTGATAACCACAATATGACAGCACAGTGCAATTTAACGCAGTCTAATAGATATGCCAAAACTGTCAATTTCCAGAATCAAATACCCTACGTGTATACATAGGTTTTATATAAAGGTTCTACTTTTTTTTCCATTTATTAGTAGTTAAAAAAAGGAGAGAAAAATAATCCCTAACTGTCCTACTTCATGTGCTTTTCTTTTTTTCTTTCTTTCATTCTTCGCGAGCTCTTTCTAATCTTCCGCCAGCGCCGCTGTTTGGAGTGACACTTATGATAGAACTTTATCCAAGCTGTCATTTAAGTTGGACAAGTTTGATACACCACAGATGTCGCTCTGATGATGGTCGGCCCTCGCGTCTCACTGCTACTAGCATGTTACAGAGGAAACATTAGTCTGCAGAGGAAGCAGAAGACAATTCGACTTGCTACTTTTCTACGCAGCTATTTACTTGAACACAAATATGAAATTGTGTTCTCACCAGTTTTATAGATATAACCATGAAAAAGAGATGACTACTGTTACAGTTCTATATTTGGTTACAGTGGTCTAGTGTTTGAATCTTAGTGCATCAAGAGAGGCGGATCCAAGGGGGGCTAGAGGGGCTATACCCCTCTTGACGGTCAGGTATACACTGGATAAAATGGGCTTCAATGCTGCTTTACACTGGATAAACCGGCAAACTATGGTTTAGCTGGTTTAGCCCCTCCCTTGACCATATCCTGGATCCGCCACTGTATATATATATATATATATATATATATATATATATATATATATATATATATATATATGGGCGGACCCAGCATTTTCTGATGGAGGGTGCACCAATAACTACCAGTACATTTGAATTAAACTTGAATTTATTTAATGTCTTTAGGTATTTATGGTTTGAATGAGGAATTTGGTTTTCCTTGGTGAATCCTTTGCCTTCATCCTACAAAAATTCGACAGAACTCCACTTTCTTTTAGCCCCAAACGCAAACATGACGCCGGAAAGTTTCGGCAAGTGTTGCAATTTTGACTGTTAGTTTCTCATTTTAGGAGGGTGCACACGTGCCTAAATATATATATATATATATATATATATATATATATATATATATATATATATATATATATATATATATATATATATATATATACAGGAAGGACGGATTTAGGGGGGTGCAAAGATGCATATACACTATCTAAAATGAGAAGCTGGCAGTGAGCTTTGCAAAAATCAATAGTTTCAGTGAATTTTCTGAAGGTTGAAGGAAAAGGATTCACCGAGAGTAGACACTTAGCAATTCCAGGACAATTCCTCATTCACACCACAGATGCCTAAAGGCATTTAAAAAACTCAATTTTAATTCAAATGTACTGGCAGTTATTAGGTGCACCCCTCAGAAAATACTGGATCCCGTCATATATATATCAGGAATCACCTTCCAAACGTTGTCTGTGTTGTTTTGAAACACCCTATATATATATCAGTGGCGGCTTGGCTTTGAATTTTAGTTGCTGCACAATATATGACCTCGTTTTTTCATTATTATTATTATTATTATTATTATAAATAATAATAATTTAATAATGATAATAAATAATAATAATAATAATAATAATAATAATAATAATAATAATAATAATAATAATAAGTATAAATAATAATAGCGAGTTCTTCATGGTATATTTCTAACATGCAATGGAAAAGCTCATTTTGTATGATTTTTGACGTAACCTTAAAAATTGTTGCGTTTTCTAATGTCTCTTGAGAGCACTGTGAAGTTCAGTGCTGAAATTAATTAATCCACTGAATACGCATGGATTTGGAGAAGAGTCTGTTTCATCATGTCCTCTTAAGGCCAGTTCGAAGACGCCCCAAAACCGAATTGATGATTATATTGAGCACGTACCTGTTTTGTGTCACTTTTTGATTGTGATTCTCAATGGACCGCCTATAACTAGCATCTAGTTGAGCAGTAATATTCACGTTTCCCAACACATTGAGATTAACGTGTTTTATATGAGCTGACGAATTTTCTTTCTTTTTTCTTTTTTTTTAAATGTATGTATCTCCTTCCATCCCCAGCACTTCATTAGTACAACCATCCACTCGAAGTCGGCACTTTTCTTGGGGCCATGAACCGATCAGTGTATCTCGAGACAGACACCCGCACGCAATCCGCGAAACGCATCTGATGTCGCTCACCAATGACACAAATGGATATCGAGATTGAACGATAAAATACAGGTGTACCTTCTGCAGTGTCTCCAATTATTTCATCAAGTCACACTCCTCTCTTTCATTTCATACTTACTGATTTTGACCCTAAGTACACGAACCCTAAAATGATTTTTCTTCAAATTGCCAAATATGTTCCTCGGGTGTGAGACATTCTAGTTCAAATCGTAAAAACCAAATATGGCTATATTTTAAAATCTAACGATCCAAATTTTGGTATCACAGTCCGTAATAAAGCTTCTTACGAAAATTTTGATAAGAACGCTAAACTCACGAAACTCACGGACAGGAGAACGAAACAACAGCCACCTCCTAGAAAACCACAGTTTCTGTCGGTTGTCATTAGGTGTGTTTCCCACGAACTAACTGACGCAGAAATTCAAGAGGAATTAACAAAAGAAGGGATTTCAGTGGAAAAGTGTATTCGCACTCGCAATAATAGTGGTCCTACATATATGGTACGCATTCTATCGCAGCGGCAAGATACCACTGACTATCTTCTTAGATTTTAGGCACCTATCTATAAGAAAATTCATCGCGTCGAACCATCTAAATTCCAATTCTTTGTGAAAAGTGTACAAACACGACCACAACGACCACACTACGGCCAATTGTCGTAATCAACCTAACTGTGGTTTCTGCTCCGGACTCCATGACACCAAAACATGCCCCAACTTAAAAGGATCACCTAAATGCAATACATGTGGTAGTAGGCTTCACCCTACATATAGCTATCGGTGTAAGGCTAAACCAGCACCCACATCTGAGCATCCGAAACTAACTGTTCCATTAAAAACAGCAGACAAAACTACACCACCTTCACAATCACTATTGCCCCCATTAAAAGTCGAGGATCTCATACGCTATGTTAGTCTGGTGTTACAGAACATTTTTCCTTTTCAACGAGCTCACATCATTCAACATATCATTTCTGCCGCCAAATCTATTTCTAATATTAATCTTCATGCAACTTATTCTAATAATTATGTGCATTTTCACATTGTAACCCTGGAAACCGCTGTTTAAAAAAATCTACTCCGTCTTCTTCATAATGGGGATTCGATCCTTTTCTTAACATAGACTGTTACTTGAATTTTTATTAATGGAAGAACATGTGTTTTTGCTTTAAACGAAACCGCCTTTAAACCGAGTATGCTTGCTCGTATTCCTGGATACCAACTGCAACGCTGCGACTTTCAAGATCAAGCTCAACGGGCCCAAGGGGGAGTAGCAATAGGATATTTCCCAAAGTATCCAGTTCGAGCCTATACTCCACAAGTTTTAGGTAATCTCCCGGAATACCTATTATTCACTATATACTTTCCATCGATCATTATCAACTTCAGTACAATCTATATTAGACCACGCCAACGTATCCCATTCGAATATTTCCGATACATAGCCACCAACTTTCGAAATCATCATGGCGGACATTAATATCCACAGTCGTACTGATAGCGACAAAGCCGACTTTCAGGACTATTTAAGTAACGATCTTCAGCTCCATCTCCATGTTCTTTCTGCACACACCAGACCTATCAGTCAAACTATACCGGATGTTGTCATCACCTCTATGAATCTCCTTAATGACTGTCAGCTTACAATACTAGACTTTATTGGCAGCGATCATCATCCAATAAAATTAACGTTCACTCGGGGACAACCCCCACGCCCTGTACTAGCATCTTGTCGAGTTCCGAGGTTTGATAAGGCGAATTGGCCTCATTTCCGGGAAGATCTAGAGCACTCTCTTTCTACCATAACACCTCTAACTACTGAAACTGAACTTGCTTCCTGTCTTACTGCTATTACTGCGGCAATTCAAACCAGTGCTCAGCAGCACATTCCAATGCAGCAAGTATATCCGCATAAACCGGGCCTACCACCGACATATCTTCCGCTCATACAGAGAGCCCGACATCATCTTCGGGAATATTATCGGACCGGGAATGAAGCATTTCTTCGTCAACATCGCCAATGGCAACGAGCTGTTCATAGCTACCTTGTTGCATATAAACGCCGCAATTGAATTTAAACTTGCCATAACTTATCTGAGGAAGCGCATCCATCTCGCTACTGGAAGCAATTTAATCAACTTACTGGCAAGAGCACCACAATAACCTACCCGCTAGTTGCAGATGGGATTCCTCTGTTCTCCAACGAAGAACAAGCAAACGTCTTTGCTACACAGCTCCAGACTGTTTGTACACCAACAGCGACTTCTAAACGCTCTGAACGGAAAGACCTACCTAGTATTCCTGCTTTACAACCTTCAACAAATCATGTCATTGATCCGGAGCATCCACTCACTACACCCATTACTAACCATGAAATCCATTCTACACTAAAACGGAAGAAAAATACAACACCTGGGATTGACAACATCTCTTATCGACACATAAAAGAAGCTCCACACTCATTCCTGCTAACCCTGACAACAATATATACTTTCATACTTCAAACTGGCTTCTATCCTCCTGATTGGAAAGTCTCAAAAATTTGTATGTTTCATAAATCAAATAAACCTGTCTATTCAGTTTGTTCAAACAGACCAGTCCAACTCACATCTGTTCTCAGTATGATCCTTAAAAAATCCTTGTCTGCCGCCTTCATAAATATCTCGAAAATACTGGTCTATTACCTATTCATCAAGCAGGTTTTCGGCCTAAATTCTCCATCCATGACCAACTGCTTTGTCTCAGTACCTTAATTACAAATCAATTTAACAAAGGCTTTCCATGCCTGTCTCATTCTAATGGATTTAGAAAAAGCATTTGATAAAGTGTGGCACTATGGGCTAATTAAAAAACTGCAGTCATTCAAACTTCCCGTCTGCTATCTAAGGGTAATTTACTCTTTCATTACAAATCGCATTGCGTATGTCGCAGTTGGTAACACACTCTCTTGGCCCATTTTTCCGTTTATTGCAGTACCCCAGGGGTCTGCACTCAGCCCATTCTTATATATTCTTTACGCTTCCGACATTCCTTCAGTGCCACGAAATGTTTTCACATTCCAATATGCTGACGATACAGCTTTTCTTGCACTTGGCAACACTGTCCAGCAAATTAGTCTTGCTCTACAAACAACTCTCGACAATTTCATCAAGTGGTGCCAGAGATGGCATCTGACCGTTAACAATGACAGAACGCAAGAGTTGGTTTTACTACCACCTAACAGGCGTTCCAGGGTTTACCGAAACCCCACACTCTTACGAGTAACTGTTGATGGGTCATTGTACGCCCTACCAACACTGCTACGTACTTGGGCGTCATCTTCGATTCCAAGCTGACTTGGAATGCACATTGCAAAAATTAAGGGTTAAGGCTACTTTTCGATTAAATCTTTTACGTCGTCTCACAGGCACCACTTGGGGCCTCAAAGCAGATGTTTTACTTCACACCTATAAGATGTTTCTCCGCCCTTTACTCACTTTTGGACATACTGCCTGGTGCTATGCTTCTGCTTCCTTCTACGAAAACCTTTGCATATTGAAGCGTCATGCTATTCGACTAGCTCACCGACTTAAGCTTCCATATCCCACGTGGCTCACGTATCAACTTTCCAAAGCTCACAGAACACCTTGCACAACTCCGTATTCGGTACATTACTTCTCGCATTGAAACGGGCCATCCGCTATTCCTGAACATTCTTCAGTCTGATGCTGTCACTGATGCCGCATACCGCTACAAGCATTCTCCTTTAAATGTACTCATTTCCTTATATGTCCAACATGCAAACTCACAGAGGACGAACGTGACATCTATGCCATTTATATCATTCATGATCATATTCCTGATGTTTTTCCATCTTAGCACAGACATCCTCACAACGAATTACTCCCAGAAGCGACAGTCCTATTAGCGACAGGAACTGTTATCTGTCCTATGAGCGACCGATTCATTTACATCGAGATGGTGGAAGATGATATGAATCCCTCTCGTAAAACATGTTTGCCTCTGGCGTTATTAGCGTCCGAACAACTTTGCTATGAAAAATCTACGTGCCAGTGACACTGTTCGTCAGATATATTTTCCCTTTACTGTGAGTTCAAATAAAACTTACGTTAATTTTGAGATAGATTTGACATAAAGTATATCAAATAACGAGGAGACAACAGGGTTATTTCCATGAAAAGTATGTTCCTATGTAATTAATTATTGAAAATCCAATTGTAATATCCCCTTTCTTCAAAAGCTCTGCTTTCTGTATTTAATTTAATTCAAATCTAATTACTCACTAAGCAAAGCAATATATTTTATTTTGGAAAGCTTAAACCTGTAACAGTTTCGCTAATTATCTATTTTTTAGACTTCCTAAGACTCTACGAATAAAATGAGTAAAACATTTCAACAATAAAAGACAGCTTTTGAGATCAATTTTATCTGATTGGCTATTCCCAACCAAGCCCACCAATTACAATGCAGTTGACTCTAAACAATAAAAAAGGTAAACAAACTCTTTAAATTACCTTCCCTCCCTGTTGTAAGCTACCAAAACATAAACTAATTGCTTAATTTGCCTTCCTCCCTTGTTTTGACTTATACATAAAAGCTTGTCGTATAGCAATGTGATAGAATCCCTTATAGCTGGGTGAACTGTTGAGTCCTGCGAGAGATTTGAACTTGTGTAATAATTTCTTCGGATAAAGTGATTTTAGATTTCTTTGATATCTTCAAGTGGTGAGTACCTTGTTTTCGATTTCTTTCTTATGCCACAAATATATCCAAGCTAAACGTATGTTCCGTATCATTTTAACATGCAATTTTTAATTACATTAGAATCATAGACAGAGGTGGAGCTACCCTAATTATTTAGTTAGTTTTTCCCTTGATATAGTCAGTGTACTTATAGAAATGAATTAAAAAGTATAATATTATGAAGAACGTATAAAAGATTGTTAATGTAATAAGAACATTCTCACGTATTAAATTCAAGTGGAGCGTTTTTTTTTTTTTTTTTTTTTTTTTTTTTTTTTTTTTTTTTTTTTTTTACGAGAAGTGGTAATACTGCAATGTAATGTTGTGTTATTAGTTACTTGTACGTACTAGGTATAGTCATTGTGTAACTCATTGGTAGACATCGAATGTCAGTGTTAGAAAGAAATATAAGGAATTGTTTATAGACCTAAGGAGCCCTGAGGAGAATTTTTGCGGGGGCGGGCGAGATTTTTTGCAGGAACCTTTGAAGTTTCGGTACTGAACAAAATAACATTCCTTGTGGACTCGTAGAACAAGGAAGAGAGAATTTTTGAAAATATTTTTTGACAGAACAAACACAAATATTAGAATCAGGGTCTTCGGAATTTGTTCAGGGTTAAACTTTTTGTGAAATCGTTTATTTTCCATTCTTGCAGCCATATATAGGCCAACAGGTTTCAAACTATAAACTATCACAATCACAAGTAGGGTTCCTAGGCCTACCTATACGAGGTTGACCCATTCTGGGACAAATATTTACCGATAGGTCAGTGCATTCTCAATTGCATAGGGATGACTTAAGAAGTGAGAAACATACCCGCTAGCAGAAAGATTTATATATATAATGTTACAACTAAAGCGTGGATTCTAAACATTACATAATTAGTATCAGGGGCGCAAATCTGTCTTCAACATTGGGGGGGGGGGATTAGACTTTTTTTTTAAAGTGATGTTCAAAACATTTATGAAGCTGCAAATAATTCTATGGAGGATTAGGAGGCGGGCAGATTTGAGGCTTATTCTGGGAACACATCAATTTCATCTCACTTTCCTTGTTTCAATCGGACACAATTCATCACATTTCTTCACCCCCAAAAACACATTTCAAATCTGATTATTGGTGGAATAGTCCCCCAAGTTCCAAGATTGGAGGGGACATGTCCCTCTCATACCCCCAGGATTTGCGCCAGTGATTAGTATTCTTGCTACTGATATATATTTATAATTAATACTTGCAGATTTGTTATTTCCTTCTTCTTACCTAGTTCTTTCTTTTTTTTTTTTTAAATAGAAATAGAAATGGCGGAAATCGAAATTGTGCAGACTGTGAAGGGAAAACCGTCTGCCATTTACAGTGGTCATCAGTACCGCATTCATCGGATAAATCAGGACAATTCAATTAATTGGTTATGCCTAAAAGAAGAAACGGAGAAATGTGGTGGTCGTATTTTAGAGAAAGATGGTGTAGTGTTAAGGGCATCAAGCCACATTTGTAAGACGGATGTTGCTGCAATTAAGGTTCGAAAGAGTGTGTCAAATATGAAAAAACGTGCTCGAGATGATACTCAGTCTGTGTCAGCAATATATCGTGAAGAAATGGGTCCCATGATCCGTGTGGATATGATTTTGTTACTGAACTTCCATTGTTCTCTTCAGTTAAAAGTACCCTTTATCGCTTGAGACAAACTACACAAGGTTTAACAGGAGATCCAAAGAACGTACAGGATATTTATATTCCAGAAGCTGTTTCTAAAATGAGTGACAGTTCAAGTTTCCTTCTCTTTGATCATGGCAGGGATAATAGAATTTTAGCTTTTGCGACGACGAGAGGAAGGGAGGCTATGTCGATAGGAACCACGTTTTTCATGGATGGAACATTTAGAAGCTGTTGCAAATTATTTTCACAAATTTATACGATTCATGTAGATGTAAGTAGCACGCTGCAGGAGACCAATGTCATCCCTGTAGTGTATACTCTTTTACCCAATAGGAGGAAAGAAACATACAGTAAATTGTTTGAGCATTTGTGCACTTCTATACCCCTGTGGAAATCAAAATCCGTGATAATGGACTTCGAAGCAGGAGCTGTTTCAACTTTGAGGGCAGTATTTCCGGCAGTGGATGTCAATGGTTGTAATTACCATTTTAATCAGTGCATTTGGAGAAAAGTGCAAGATATCGGATTGGTAAGGGAGTACAAGGAAGACGCCGAAGTCAGATTTCACATAAGAATGTGTGCTGGTTTGGCATATTTGCCACCTGCACATGTTGATGACGGTTGGCTTTCTATTCAAGAAAGCTCCCCTATGAATGGTAAGCTTCAGGAGTTCTATGACTACTTTGTTGATACGTGGTTGGAGAATGCTCATATTACCGTTGAAATGTGGAACTGTTATCGAAAGAGGCATAGAACAAATAATGCAGTGGAGGGCTGGAATCATAAGCTTAATGCTTTGCTAGGAAAACCACATCCGAGCCTCATACATCTAATAACTGCTCTGAAGAACGAAGCTCAGCAAAACGATCTTTTGTACGATAGAAGGGTTCTGAATTTGGAGGGAAAAGAAAGAAAAGGGCATATGTACTGTTAGACCATAGGATATCTTCCATTCTCGATGAATACGAGCGTACACTGGATGTGAAGAAGTGTCTGCGGTCACTTGCGTATGTGTAAAAGCTCCAGTAATATTTTGTCCGTGTGTATGTGATAATTTTGACAGAACTGGTCAGCATATGTTAATGAGTGTGACTGGGACAACTGTGTGTATATATCATATAATTTTGACAAAGACTACCTACCGTAGTTTTCTAAGTGTGATAGGGAGCGCAGTTGACTGTACAGTGTACAGTATGTTCAAGATATATTTTAGATAAAAACTGCTTACTATAAATTAATAATTTTGACAAGGAAAGGAGGTGGCATAGGATAGGTATATGTGTATGTAGAGGTGTTTTCGACAGAGGACTGCTCAGTGTAAGTTCCTAAGCATGACAGAGACAGTTGCTCATGTGTATGTGTATTAGAGAGACTATTTATTCTGACAAATCCTGCTTTCCGCAACTTTTAAACGCGCCAACGCTATGACCAATACGTTGCCAGTCCCAAGCCTAGATAAAGTGTGAGGGGTAGTTAAGAAAAAATATTCTTTAAACGTTATTAATGCTTGCATGCAATGCTTATTAAAGAACGCTTTATACTTATGACTGTATGGGTAAAGTTACGTCTGAAATTTATTATTAAGCAAGAAGAATTTAAAAAGTAGAAGGAGGACTAATGAACTGTAAGTTTATATCTGATTAGGTGGGCGCGGTGGCTCAGTTGTAGAGCGTTTACCTCTAGTGCATGGGGTCCCTGGTTCGATTCCAGCTCCCGGCGTGTGCACTTTGTGGTGAACAAACACCATGCTCGTGGGTTTTCTCGGGTTCAGGAGCGTCATTTCAGACTTCGCTTAGAGGGGACAAGAACACCACCGACATAAGACTTTCACGGAGTACATGTATTCCTCAAACTCTTGGGGGGGGGGCAATTGCCCCCTCCTGTCCCTCCCTAAATGACACTTTTGCTTGGGTTTCTCCCGTTTGCTTCCACTTTCTTCATTCCACCATTTCATTCATTTCTCATGATCACCGTCTCTTTTAGCCTAATCGGCATAACCGTTGGACTCAATCTTAAAGATTTCGTTTCATTTTTATATCTGATTAATTGTTAAGGATATTTGTTAAGAAATTGTTTATGTCCACATGTTGTTTATTTGTAAAGGTATGTAAAGTAAGGGAAGGGACTGAAGTTTTTCCTGTAGGTATCTCATTAAGGTTTTTTTTTTAAATTGTTAATTGTTACAATTAATGCTCATTATAATTGTGAAACTTCTGGAAGAAATGAGAGTCTAGGAACGTAAATTTTTCATAGTATATTTTGTTTGGTTCTAAATCACACTAGCGCGAAAGAAATTAAAGAAGAGGGAACCTTATCTTCTTCTATTATCTTGGTATGAACGAATCGGTGACTCATAGAGCAGTTAACAGATCGAATCGGTCGCTCATAGGACAGTTAACAGTTCCTGTCGCTAGTAGGAGTGTCGCACGTGGGACGACACCCTCACAACTAACAAGAGCTTCCCCCTGTGATCATTCGTCCCGAGTCGCCCCGGGATAGAAGATTTAACCTGCATCTGTCTAACTAATTTCTATTTGTTTGTGATGTGCTGGCACTTCATCTCATCTTTGATTTACATTATCTTACATTTTGGATCACTTAAAATACTATCTCGCATTATACATACTTTCTTTTATATATTCTTGCACATTTGCACCTATGTATTCTTCACTTTATATTTCGCTATTCACATGATAACTTTTATCATCTTCTTGCCTTATTTAAATTATGTACTTTGTTAAATATTTACATTTGGCACCTTGATTGCACTGTTTTGTTTTGTGTACCTTGTAATAAAGATGAAAAATGAAATAAATAAAGAGCAATAAAATGATGATATAACTCCCTTCCAAAACTGATGCACAAATACCACTGTTAATAATCAAGCTTTCCTTAGACCATCGCATTCTTTTCAATAATATATATTTGTGTAGAAAATCACTTGCCAAAGAGAGGGCGTAACCCTCTGAGAGGCTGGAGAAGTATATAATTTTCCAGAAACACATGATTTGTGTAATTAGTAAAATTTCTTTTCTCCTTTCCGTTAAAAAAACGCTTTTATAGCATTTTAGTAGATAGATAGTTTGAGTTGTTGACAAATTATTTTCCACTTCTTAAGATCTTTGAACTCTATACGCTAATAAAATATGTGAAATTAAGTTAAATACTGTACACGATTATGCAATGTTATTTGTCCTGTAATTTTTGTATATCACATCAGAATTTAATGAATACCCACAAAGCAGTGCTGGGAAGTAAGTTTCCTAGTAACGCGTTACATTTTTTCAAAAGTAACTGTAACGGTAACGCGTTACAAATTTTTAAGTAACGTACCTAGTTTGCGTTACTTTTTTCGCGTTACATTTCGGACGAGTAACTACAATATATGTATTTTTTTTTTTCGGAAACAAATGTTTCTTTCCTGTAAGTGAATTTCTCAGAATGAAACAATCGAGCATGAACTACGTATGTCAGTGACCGACAGTCACAGACACACAGAGAAACAGGTAAGTTCGTAGTGCCACTTGCTGTTTTTGGAAGATGAGGACAGCCTTAGGGAAATCACGTGTACTGATTGCAAGCACCTGGAAGATTTTGTCGTAGATTTTGACAGCTCCAAATCAATACATTCAGTGAGTGAACTAGAAGTGAAGTGATACCGGTAGTCTATTTTACTTTGATTGGCGTTGTTTTTATAAAATGGAGAACGAAAATATTTTACCGTTCGAACATTTGAAAGAATACTTTTTTTCTTAAGAGCTGAGGATGATGGTGGACAGAATTTAAAAGTAAAGTGTCTGAAGTGCCCCGGCGGAAAATATTTATCAACAACTACGGTGGCATAATTAACGATTTACAGTAAGGTGTTAATATGAATAAACTGTATTCTGATGAGCAGGCCTACTTTATTACTAGAAAATAGTTTGCTTATGGTATGTAATATTCGAGTTCTTTCAGATCAGTTTGCTTATCCTACAGTCCCGTTGATTATAGAGTAGTGTAATGTTTCTCTATACTCTTTATTTTTAATTTTACATAACAACATTGTTATTATTATATAATTAGCTTAAGTCGAGTTTCGAGTCAAGTCAAGGTAATATCCTCGAGTCGAGTTCCGAGACGATTCAGTTTTTCGGTCGAGTTTCAAGTCCAATCGAGCTTGATAAATGGCTCGTTCGTTTTAAGTCGTCTTGAAATCATGGCCTGATTACACTGGAAAACGAAAACCATGAGAAATGTAAGCTAAACAGTAATATGGAATACTTTTAGTGTTGCTCACGAGAGGGGACACGGCTAGCATCTCGTCTCGTCTCGATAGCGAGACCACAAGAGATTTTTTATAACAAGCTCAGCTCGGCTCGGCTCAACTGAGAAGATGGCTCGAGCCGGCTCACTTGGTGTGAACCATCGGCTCGAGCTAGCTTGGTGTGGATGAGCCATTTGCTCGGTTCGGCTCAACTGAGCCGAGGGCTCTAGCCGAGTCGGTTGGGTGAGCTGTTGGCTTGGCTCACTTCTCGGTTCGAGTCGATAGTGAATGAGCTGTGAGCCGAGCTGCTCGAGTCGTTGACAATTCTAAACAGGGATGGTATCGTGACGAGACGAGACGAGACTTTGTACAGTCTCGGTCTCGTCTCGGTTTAAAAATAGCTGTCTGGGTCTCGTCTCGAGTTAAAAATCGCCGTCTCGGTCTCGGTCTCGTCTCGGTCAACAAATGCTTGTCTCGATCTCGGTCTCGGTCTCGAGGGCCAAATCTCGGTCTCGTCTCGAAAGTCTCGAAATAAATAGGTGAAATTAAAATTGTAAAAGTATTGTTATTGTAAAGTCTGTTGTTTCTGCTTCTTATTTTTGGCCTTATTCTTGACTTAGAATTATAGCATGGTGTACTTCTTCAGAGCTAAATTGCTAGCGCTGATGCCTTCCATGCGTGTGTTCCAGTTTCAATCATCAGTGGGTATATCATATCTGGGATAAAATTCTAATAGTAACCCATATTTTACTTTCAGCAAAAGACTTTCTCATATGGCCTCAGTACTGCCTATACAATTAAACTCTATTAAATTAACTTCAGTACTATACAGTAGTTTATTTCATTCATTAGAATAAGAATTGTTCAATACATTCTAACGGATAACGCAACACATAGCAGCATGAATGTATTTAATCGTACCGAAATTGAAATTTTACGATTTCTCATTTATTATCCAATACATTCTGTTTTGACTGTCATTTTAAAAACATAATATAACGTTCATTATCTGAACAAATAGGGTAAATCATTACTACAATATATTTTGTTTAAAATTGATCAAATGCTTTATTACCGTTTCACATCTACGTGCTTAATTGACACCTTATAACACGAAATTCCGGAACTGAACATTATCTGATATATATATATATATATATATATATATATATATATATATATATATATATATATATATATATATATATATATATATATATATATCTGAACATTAGTGGTAGACTATGTTAAGTCACTTTTTGGTCAAATTGAGTTAGAATACTTTTTTTAATAGACTATGTTCTTTCTAGTGGTGTAATAATGTAAGTCTAAAGCCATCTTACTACTTTCTAACTACTTAGTATAGTTTGAAAAACAGTATTATAGATCTTAGCTAAGGAACCGGTTTTTCGCTTCTCCTGTAAAATTACGAAATTATGACTTGGTTTAGTTTACCTCTGAGGTCTCGATATAAAAGCATCACCATCATCATAATCAAGCATTATCAATCCACTGCTGGATGAAGTGTTCCCAAGTTTTCTCTACAACTATCTATCTTGGGTAATTCTTTTTCAGGTTACTCCCCAGTGGTTCCTGATTTTGTCACAATTTCTTGTATGCGGACATTTCCTAGGCTGTTTTTATCACGTGGTATCCAATCTAAAATTGTTTTCGTCTATCGATCATAATTTCGTCTTGCAATATGTCCATCACATTTTCCGGTCTAGTTTAAACATTATTTCATTAGTACCAGTCATTAGTTGCCAAATAATTCATTTCTATATATTTGGGCTACAAATAGTTCATATCCTCTACTTTTGGAGCACAGGCACACTACTTTTTGATCTTCGGGTCTGGCAACACTGACTCAATTATTTAAATTAACAAAATGTAAGAACCCCCATTTGCTGTAATTAGTATTGTAAAAAACGGTTTTTTTCTGTGAAGTTTTTTTCAATAAAAAACATCGTTCTTTTTCATGTTTTTTTTTCAAATGTCTGTTTTTTTTCTGGCAACTATTATTTATTGATTTACGTTGCAGATTATTGAAATAATCAACAGAACTTGAGTCGAAGCTCTCGTAACTTACAAATCTTTTGTTTCTTTGTACCTATATACTAGCAAAATTATGTGATTATTCCTTTCGGCCCCAGGTCATTTTTGGCGTTTTCCTATATTTCCAATTAGTGCTTATTGCTCAAAAACCAATCATTCGATTTATATGGTTAAGGCCTTGTCTTTTAGAAAATGGATGTGACTATTTTTTGGTTTAAGTTGCATTGCAGTGTTGCCAATGGGTGGGAAATTATTGAGGGAAATGTAGGGGTGAAAATTTACAAAAAAATCCCTAACCGAATTTCAAAATTTTTTGTATCTAGTACCATGCTGCTATATGGATTCAAGTCACCTAAAAAATCTTTGGTGTCTTGACAAGGTACAGTGAAATCCTGAAGTCGCTGGCTTCCATTCAAAGAGGGAAAGAAAAAATTCTGTCATACACATCAAATTTTGACACTTTTTACGCCTCACAAGCAAAAATCAAATGGGGCCGGGGCTACAGCTTCTCTAATTATCCTATTGAAACTTTCTATGGTGCGTTCTGTAGGGCAAAAAGAAAGCATTCAGGTAGTGGTACGCTTGTTTCAATGTAGCCAGTAAGAGGGTAATAATAGAACTGAAAAAGGAAATTTTCCGAATTTTTCACCTAAAACCGGAATTAATTGTTTTGGCTGGAAACACTGCCAGAAGACAGATGAAAATTATCTGAAAATAAACCTTAGTATTCCAAGAATAAATCCTACAAATATCATGGCGATATATAACAAAGTAAGCATGAAATTAAAACAAAAAATCTCATTCTACCTCAGAAATTCACCATTTTCTTACCATTTCCAGAACATGGTTTATTATAAATCTCAACTGTACTTTTCCTAATTATTCTAGTGAATCTTTTTATAGTGCGCTGTGTAGGTTAAGGATGAGGCTGTTAGACACTGGTACGTTTGTTCGAATGTAGCAAACAAGAAGGAAATAATAGAATTAAAAAAGGGAATTTTTCCAAAATTTCCTCCTAACATCTGGAATTAAAATTTTCTGTAATTGGCAACACTACTATCAGACACACACAAACAATCTTAAAATAAGCTTTGGTATCCCTCTAATATATCCTACAAGTATTGTGACGATATCTAATAAAGTAAGCATGTCAATAAAAAATATCTCATTCTACCTTAAAAAAATCACGGTTATCTTCGCAATTAGAGAACAAGGTCTACTGTAAACCTCAACTGTACTTCCCCTAATTATCCTATTGAAACTGTCTATAGTGCGTCGTGTAGAGTAAAGACGAGACTTCCAGATACTGGTACGTTTGGTCCGATATAGCCAACAAGAGGAAAATAATAAAGACAAAACTGATAATTTTTCCAAAATTTCCCCCTAAAATCTGGAATTAAAATTTTCCGTAGCTGGTAACACTGCTACCAGACAGACGCAAACTATCTTAAATTAAACATTGGTACACCACTAATATATCCTACATGTATTATGGCGATATTTAAGGAACAAAACTTCTAATTACCAAAAATATATTACGGTAAAGAGAAAAGTAGGAAAAAACTAGAAAAATCAACGGTTAGAACTTAAATACGAATATTTCGTGCCTTCCCTAATTACCCCATTGTAACGATCTGTACTTTCGTTTGTTAAGTAAGGACAAATGTTCGATTGGCGTAAGTTGACTTACACTCGGACGCACAGGTACGGATTTATAAACAAAAATTTCTAATTTTTTGCCCAAGTTTAGGAAAATTTTAATATCCCTAATTGGCAACACTGCGCGCATGCCCGTCCAATTGATGTCAACAGTTAGGTATCCATCCGAGGTATCTACCTTGCAAGTCTTAAGGAGGTCTTTCTTCAACGAAGGAAGCTACAAGGAAAAAAGAAGTAAAGGAAATTCGAAATTAGAAAACTCTCGAATTTTTGACGGGTGAAATTTGAGAAGGAAATTCGACAAAAAATGAATATGATAAACTATAGTCCAACCATATTTTGCAATAATATTATCCCGATATCTTAATTAGTGTCCACACAGAAGCGGATTAAACAAATGACACACCCGTGTGTGCCACTTTGGCCACCTGGGCCACCGAGTATACATTCGATTACTTTTTTTTTTTTTGACTACCAACTCGTGTTGTTGTAGTTATAGTCTCGACTAATAATAATATCGTTGTTGTAAACAATAACTTTATAAGGAAAATTTTCTCTCCTTTTTACATCTTAGTTCCAACACTGCTGGTGAGAAATGCAGGGTGTTTCAAAATGAATTTTGGGGTTTTAAGTCTTCGTAGTACTTATTACATTTTACGTACAATTATAAGCAATGCATCAAGTAAAAGAGCACCTCAAACAGTCTTTGCTACAAGTGTTCAAATGTGAGATTCATTCGTCACACGGCACACATCTAGTCGTTAAGCGAAAAAGGCCCATAAACTTTCTGCCATATGGCACAAAACACATTCAATTTAGGGGAGTCTCGTTTCAAGTGTACCATCTCCTGAGGGTTTGCTGACGGCCAGATATAAACATTATGAGTGTTCACATTAGCTCTTAGGTGAAATGTCGATTTTTCACACGATCCAGAAAATCTTCATTGTTATGCAGCAATATTTCACTTGCGAAATTGGCACGTAAACCGTAGTCTGTAGGCTTTAGACCTGTAGCAACTGCAAACGATAAGGACGTAGTTGCAAGCGTCTTCTTAATATTCTTCACACAGACGGTTGCACTGTACAGATTCAGTCTTTATTAAAACATAAAAAACTTTCTGCTCTCTAGTCTCCATCTTTGCTGCTTGCTCTTTCTAACGGCAGACAGAAGAAAAATGCATGTACATACGTGCGTACGAAACTGTTTGAGTTACTCTTTCATTTGATATAATATTTATAATTGTAAGTTAATTGTAATAGATACTACAAAGTTTCAAAACCCTAATATTAATTTTGAAACACCCTGCATTACTTCAAATTGTGTCATCCTATATTCATGTCTTTTATATACATATCATCAGGGCCGTTCCTAGTCAATTTGTCGCCCCATGCAATGGCATAATTTGCCGCCTCCCCCTTCCTCCAGAAAGAACAAATCTTAAAAGTCATAATTTTAAGTATGCTACTCCAGCATGAACAACAAAGATAAGGGTAAGTGCAGTTGCACTCAGAAAGGCTTAAATACTTACTAAAAATGCAATCCCGTTGTGTCTGTTTTTTTAATATTAATCTATTATGTTAGTGAAAGATAAAGCAAACACACCTGCAGAGGAAAGATGGTAATCCTTTTTATAGAATTCACTATCGAGCTTCAATCTCAACGTATCAGTTTGCAATTCCAGTGTAACTAGCTCTTTTATCTTGATTTCTCTTCTATATCTGTTAACATTTTTTAAAAAACTTGTTTCTATCTTCAATGATAAGGAACTTGTTTCTGACAAAAACAAGACTAGTTGTCATATCAAAACGGTGATAACTTACTAAATGGAACAGATATTCACTACTATTCGAGAATTGAATTCTTGCATTTGGCAACAATCAAACAATTTGTGCTCGGATTTATTCGACCATTTGCTTTAGCATTGTCCATGTGGCCTTAAACTAATGCAACCTAAACAAAATTTATGAATGTAGTATTCAAATAGCTCAGCTTAGTAAATGTAACTACCATCATCATGAAGTCTGTTTTCAACATGAAATATTTAATTTAAATAATATACTTATGACAGATTTTGCCGGACCATCCAAACTTGCCACTCCACGCAAATGCACGTGTTGCATATATGGTAGAGCCGGCTCTGCATATCATATATATCTAGTCGACAAATTATTTATATATGACATTTAGAAAAATACTATTAGGCAAATTAATATTAGTTTTTACCTTTAGACAAATTATTTGAATTTTATGCTGTTCGTGACATTATTTTCGTACTTATTAAAGGCCTGCTTTCACGAAAAAACAAAATTTCATTTCTACTTTTATTTCTTAGTTGATATTGATGAAAACTGCTGAAACCCGAATTGTTAATAGGTATGGTATTCATGTAAATTGTAAAATTTTAGTAGGGTATCAGTATGTAGTGTTTAATTTATGTTGCATTTTACGGTGATTATACCTACATAAAAATATTTAATACTTAAATAGACGTAAGATGCATTACAAATGACTATTTAAAAAAAAACGAAATTTAGAAAAAAACGAGAGGCAATGTTTTTTTTCTAAAAAACGTACATTTCTGAAAAAATACGAACCGTTTTTTTTTCTATTTACAACACTAGCTGTAATGGCTAGTACGCTTGATTTTGGTTCGCATCGTCCCGATTTCGATTCCCGGTGGCGGTAATGTTCAACGACCGAAGTTTTTCGGATTCCACTATGATCAGCAACTCCACGTCTCCTTTAGCCGCCCTAGCATAATCGTGAGACGTTAAAACAAAACAAACCAAAAATCAACACAATGTGTATTACTAACTGTAAGTCTTTGAATAATTGCATATAGCTATATGGTATGGAGTTTGAGGTGGTCGGTGGTCAAACTATAACAAATGAAATGCAGTTAGGGTGTAATTAAAAGTTTAATAAAGCAGTGTTTTAATCTAAAAAATACACCAGGCCTAAGGCTTAGGGAGAACAACTAGTGCTCCTGAAAAGTTGTCAGTTACGTTTAATTTTAGTTACAATTTGCTTTTACATGGATTGCTGGAACGAAAACTTTGACATTAACATTATAAGTAGCCCAAAGACTGTGAAAAACATCGTGTTTTGAGAACATTCTTGCACCATAAAACAAATTACGAGTAATTTTAAAATATTTTGCACTTTAGCTACGTTATTTGCACTATATTTATAATAATGTTTAGCAATTTATTTAAGTTCGCAACACTGCTTAAAATAATGTAACTGTGACTTGTAATTTAAACTACTGAACACTAATGTTATAATGTCCCTGCCATTTAAGTTATTAGAGATCTCCAAAATGTTGATGTTAGTGATATGTATTGTCCTTTGTTGTGCTTTTGTGGTTTAATTTAATATCTAAATTAGAAATGTGTAGAGCTCTTTCGTGGTTAAGCAGTTAGCCTATGGCGTGAGATATCCGGGTTAGATTCCCGGCGGGAGCTCATGTGGTTTAGATTCAATGTTAATCAGTAGGGTCAGTCTCATATAACCTCGCTGCTGATAGAGCCGTTAAACTAAATTAAAAATGAAATGAAATTTTGCATTCGGTTTTTCTGAGAATCTCCAATCGCCTTAATTGCTGCAGTTGAAATCGGGTAATAACGGTGGGAGAGCATTTCCCCCAATTTTATATATTTTCCTAAATTATCTATTAAACACATTCAGATTTTTTATACGGGTAGAACATAATTTTTTGTTTTGTCGAAGATTAGAGAATTTCTCCTTTAATTTTGGGGTTAAAATTATGAGAAAGACGTTCGCATGATTCAACAATGCACATCACTAATAATAGTGCCATTTAGTCTGTTTGCATGATGTTTATGAACTTTATGGCGTGATTCACCACCATTCATTACACGGTTGTTTCTTTCATTGAAGCACTAAGTTTTTGTTCATTGCACTGGGGAGTAATATCTGGTGGTAGTATGTGAAGTACAGTTCGTTTATAATATTAGAGGTATTTGAGACATAGAACAAACGTGTCAAAATGATGGTAAGTTACATTGTAACTGTACATAGGCTAATTAAATATCATATATCAAACAAAGTTATTATCAGTAGAAGAGACAAGAGTTGAAGTTGTCTCGTCTCGAAAATGTACCGGGAAATTAATGTGTTGTCTCGGAAAGTGTACCTGTTCGTATTGAACGATCTTTGTCTCGCCTTGTATCTCGTTATAAAAATTCTATCTTGCTTTGTCTTGTCGGCAACCCTAATTGTCAAACGCTAATTTTAAAAAGAGATAAATAATAAGAGGTAGGAATGTCTTTAAAATTTGACTTGTGTTTGTGTAAGAGAAAAGTTATGATGACTGCCTATCTGAATAACCATTAAATAAAAAAGTTTCAACATTCTAACATAGTAACAACATTCTAGTATATCAACTTTTTATCCTGGAACCGAATCAACTCACAATTCAAAGCACTCGGTAGCTAATGATTATGGTTGTGTTTTTAACATTATATCCATTAAAAATAGAAAGCTGCCTATGTTGCATTGCCTATTACTGTAATATTTTCTCTCTTTTGTAATATATGAACCTCTTGACTCTATTACTGGAAGCTGTGTTTAGTTACACGATTTCAAATCACAGTAAAATAAAATAAGGAGTGAGGAGGTGTTAGAATGTTCATTTCTTCGTTGACACATTAACTATACTTCATCTTGTGAGACAACATAATCACACATGGTAATACAAAGGCTCCCCACCCTATTCACTACTACTTGGAGTGACAGCACCACGTGGGATTTTCTAGTATAGCTACCGACAGTCATACATGACGCAATACATTCACATTAACGTTTTCCAGCACTGGCTAATGGTTCCTGCCTGTCGACAATAATGTTTGGTATTAACCACTGCCATCCATTTTAGCGATGACAAGGTGAAAAGGCACGGCGCGTATGCTGAGGACATAAATTACCAAGAAGCTTGGAGGGAGGCTCTTCTTCTGATGAGAAGAGTTGGGAGAGGTCAACGGTCTGTCCTATACAGTCTCTGCAGTCATCTTCGTGTGCAGTTAAAAGCTCTTCTCTGAGTTACACGCTCATAACTTTGTCTTATCTGCCGCACAGCTCTCAGTGTTTCCATTGCTGTGTCCTCGCATGGAAAGCGTGGTCTGTGGGATGCACACAAAGTTACGACATCGTAATTCTTCTGAGTGTTCCATAAAGTAGTTCGCAAGGTTATGACGATTGGGGGATTAAAGAACGGGTCTTACGTATACCTCGTGTTTTATATATATAGTGCGTATACGGGTCCTCCTCCTCTTCCTTCAGCCCCTATCTTCAAGTGATTTAAGCGACTTCTTTTTCTTCCACTATAAAAGCAGACTCTTCAAGCATATTGAAGCTGTTTCATATAACGTGTTTCACTGACATAAGTGGAAACTTTTCCTCTGCTAAAAAGAGTTCAACTAAATTTCTCACTATCTTTATAGTATGTGCAAGAGAACCCTTTTTCATAATAAAAAGGAAGAATGTAAACATCCATTATAATACATTTTACAAGAAAAAAATAACCTAATATATGTGAGAAATATCTTCAAACGTACTAATGATACATATAAACTACTAAATATAAATTATTCCTGCATGGAGCATTACAAAATTCATAATGAAATCTTTTTTTAAAGTCAGTGTTACAGTCTACCGTAAAGTATATCTCAACGTACATATTTGCTATCGTCATAATACTAGTGTTATGCCAAATACTGAAAGGCCTCTTTTGTCAACTGAAAATTCCCATTGCACTAGAACTCCCTGCTTTAGTGTAGCCATTACTCTCTTTAACATCGTCCATTAGTGTTGACCACGAAACAAGAAAAAAAGATTTTCTCGTCTCATAAATTTTATGTAAGTCTCGTCTCGTCTTGATTCTTGAATAATAGTTTCTCGTCTCGCTCCGAATCTGGAAAACGTGTTCTCGTATCTTTTCGTTTTTTAAATGTATGTTCACAATCACAATATTTTCTTCTTCTTCTTCTTCTTCTTCTTCTTCTTCTTCTTCTTATTATTATTATTATTATTATTATTATTATTATTATTATTATTATTATTATTATTATTATTATTATTATTAAATATTCAGCCTTTTTGCAGCTCCTGGGACAAATGAGTTTTTTATTGCCTGGAAATGTTCTTTCCACATTTCCAGCTTCCTCTTCCTCTTTTAACTTCCAATATTTTCTTCTATATTTCAAATCATCAACCACTTGTCTTCTTCTCCCTATTCATCGCTTTCCTTCCATCTTACCTTCTATGGCGGTATGAAGAAGACAATTTCTTTGCAAGACATGTTCAACCCAATTGCTGCCTAGAAGTGTCCTTTTGTCCTACCATCCGTTTTAAAACATCTTTGTTTATTGCTCTCTCTCTCTCTCTCTGTTCATATTATTTTCTCCATTTTCCTCCAACTCCACATTTTGAAACTCTCCAAATATTTCTTCTCTAACTGCCTTAATGTCTAAGCCTCTGAAACATACGATCCAATGCTTTATATAGCTCTTGACCAACTACTTTCTTAGTTTAATACTAAACCTGCTAGTTAAGAGTGATCTTTTCTTGATGAATGCTTCTTTGGTTAGGGCTATTCTTGACCTAATCTCTTTGATGCAGTAAATGTCTCTCATCAAAATACTTCCCAGATACTTGAAATTAGGACCTCTTCAAGTTCTCTTTGTTCTATTTTGACCCGTAAGGGTGGGTTTTCACCAGGAGATATTCTCATGACTTTCGACTTTTCGATGTTAATTTCCATTCCATATCAGCGTACGCGCCTTTGGCGTGGGAGACCCGGGTTCGATTCCCGGCGGGAGCTCATGTGGTTCGGATTCCACGTTAATCAGTAGGTCCACGTCTCATATAGCCTCGCTGCTGAACGGGACGTTAAACTCAAAATCAACTCAACTCAACTCCATTCCATATCTATTACCGTTCATAATCTATTAACTGATATTTTCCTAAATTCATCCAAAAGTTATAAGAATCATTCCGCGTCACCAAAGGTTCACAAAGGGTGTGATATAACAACATTTAAACCTGGAATATATTGTGTAATGATCTTGCATATCTTCCAACATTCTTCATTGTGTTGATACAATCAGAAAATCAATTTATAGTTTTCATACTATGAATCACGTAACACCAAACTAGTGTTTCAGATCGAAGACATGGATGAACTGGTGTTGCCTACAAGGCTCGTAAGGTTTGTAGTTTGGTCTTGATTCCCGTCTCGTCTCGAATATAAGAAGATATTTCTCGTCTCGGTTTCGAGATGAGAATCGATACTAGGCGAGAAATTTCTGATCTCGTAGACAACACTGTTTACAATCTTATTCCTTCTATCTCATTCCTCAGAAGTAAATTTATTTTTAAATACCTAGGTAATGTCTTAACCAATTTAATTTCCCCTTTTTAACTATCTAAAATACTGATTTCTTTCCCGTATCCGTCACTCTTTTATTATTTTTTCATCCTATAATAGCCTACCATGATAGCCAAATAAGTTTGTGGTGGACAACATCGTTTCCATGGGTTTTCTCGGGGTACTCCCGTTTCCTCCCGCTTTCTTATTCCACCAATTCTTCCATTATCATTAACTTCCCGTAATCACCGTCTCCCTTAGCCTAACAGGCATAATCGTGAGACCTTAATCTGAAATATTTCATTTCATTTTCCAATATCCTCCGTACTTCTTATACACATTTCAAATTCTCCCAGTTACTCTTTTGTAGTGTCCACATTAAATTAGTTAGAAAGTATGTTAAAGTTCCTTGTTAAGTTAGTCCTTCTTCAATATTTAGGCGTAGTAGGTGTGTCACTGTCGACTGAAAGCAAGAAATTCATGTTATTATTCAGTTCAAAATCTTTTATGTTCGCGAATTCTGTGGAGGAATTTGAAAAAGTATAAAACGATAATCATGCCTTGTCGTACTGTATGGTTGTGAAACATAATCGCTTACTTTGAGGAAAGAACTCAGACTGCAAGTATTTGTTTATAAAATCCTGAGGTGAATATTCAGACACAAATGGAATGGGCAGAGGCGCCCTCAGAAATTTTTGTTGGGATGGACCAAGCTTGGGGGTGGAAGTACATCAATCTGCATATTTTAGCGTGGTTGAAATATGCCCCGATCAATCCTGGAATAGAAAAAGTGTGTTAGATTTTTTTTAAAGTACTGTATGATCAAAGACAACAACTTGAAAACATGCCTAGTTATCATGTGGTATCCCAATTAAGGTTTCTCGCTAAGGCCATATCCACTTTCTTGCTTTTAGTGAATAACTTAAGACAATGATAAATATAAAGAATGTAGAATGTAAGAAAAATGTAGAAAATATAGAGTAAGACGGTATTGTATGAACTAATGATTGTTTCCAATCATTTCGTATAGCATATACATTTTGGTGCCAACAATTATAACGTCAGAAACTTCACATCCAAATTTCTGATCTACAAGAAAATATTTGCTTTGGAAACAGTTATTAATTTGTTTGGCAGCCATTTATAGATACTTATTGGCTTACTTTCTATGTTTTTGATATTCTTCATTCTCTATAAGCTATTCA
Source organism: Thermobia domestica (assembly GCF_964235325.1). NCBI lineage: Eukaryota > Metazoa > Arthropoda > Insecta > Zygentoma > Lepismatidae > Thermobia > Thermobia domestica. Next base: position 208,770,780 of record NC_137458.1, on the reverse strand, counting down.
CTAAAATTCAGAAAAACTGGAATAAGGTTAGCGAGAAACCTTAATTATCCCTTGTGACCAATACCAAAAAAGGTATTAATTAAAATATACACATTTAATCTACTCATTCGAAACTGACAAATTTCTTATATTGCTGTTATTATATTTACGAGTTTTCGAATACAAATGAAATGAATATTAGTCTATACTTTCTTTTTCTTTCTTTCTTTCTTTTTTAATAATTTTAGCAAACAACGATCAGGTATGTTTTGAGATTATTTAAACACTAAGTATGACTTAATTTCAGTTTTAGCAACTCATTGAACTTTATCTTCATTATCTCGAGTTAGATCTTTAGTTTAGTGCCTATTTTATGAATTATTGGACTGCATTGGACTGTAAGTGTGTATTGGACTGCCTACTTTCCATGATTTTAGTACCTGAATATCTGGTCTCTATAGAGCGTCCCACTCTTAGATTGTAGTACAGAGTAAATGGAGCGCGCTGTTGCCACATTTCTTCCGCCGTATGTTTTCTTTCGAAGAAAGAACAAGAAAGAAAGAGTGATGAGTCTGTAAATAAATCCTTCTTAAATTCATATATTTTCAACTCTTTTATCATTCCACTCGCGCAAATTCATTTAGAACGACGAATTGGAGGGTACGAAATAACAGTCTAGCAGTTGTGTGTTAGAAGTTTTTTTATTTTAATGATGGTTTATAAATCGTTGAAATAAAATTTTGATGGAAGCAATACGAAATCGAGAGAACATATGAAACGAACAGAAAACATATGATTGAAATAAATGGCAGGCTAAACAGTTCTAAACAGAAATTTCCTGCACCCATTGTGCGGAAAACTAAGGAACAGCAGTGGGTAAGATACTGCTACTGAAGTTGGATAAGAATGAAAACTGGAGTAGGGTGATAGTGATAAGTGACGAGAAAATGTGACGTGCGAGAACGCTCATTCGTCTGTGTACGCAAAATATCCGCTAATTCAATTCCGTTTGTCAAACAAGTTACATAATAACGTATATTGTGAAGGCGGCTTCTCCCCACTTCCGATGTTTAAGACTGTATCATGAAGGACGTGCTAGAGGGTATGGTGGCAGGAAAAAGAGGGAGGGGCGAAAAGAGACTACAATTACTGGACGATATCAAACTAGAAAAACCATGCGTAAAGACGAAGTAGTTAACCCAAGACCGTGGATCGTGGAAGCTTCTGAGTTGCAGCAAGTGATCTGCCAATAAAATATGATGATGATGATGATGGCATATGCAATGGTGAATAGGAACTGAACCTCCTAGTTTCTATACTCACTTCTGACACCTCAGACACACAATATCAGTCTGGAAACAGAAGAAGAATGAAAATAAACCCCATTATATCCGTTCTAAACAAACGCGCAAGTTGTGACTTTAAATCACGTATAGTGACAGCCAACAAGATACAAATCATTGGGCGAGGAAACAAAACCAAACAGAATTATCAAACCCTGCTTCCTAAAGAAGCCAGGTGGGGGGGGGGGGGGGAGAATAAAGAGGCCTTTCATTCTGCTTTGTAAGCTCATAAAGTTATTTGTTATGAACGCTTTTGTCATTTTCATCTGTGTATTCAAAGTAAATAAGAGAAGTGGAATTGCAAACGAAACTAACTTTTATTGTCAAAATTGTCAGCATCTGAAACAGCATTATAAGGACTACATGCGAACCATAATGAATCAATTACAAACTAATAGCTTTTTATCACCAGGAGTAAGTAGTGGAACGTAAGATTGAGTGGAGTTGACGCAACGTTTTTCGTAGGTGAGGTCCAGGATTTGATTTTGCGAATATGCTTCCGTTAAGCAGTAGATTCGTGCTCGCATAGCATCAACAGTAAACATTCATCGGTATAGCACAATACTCTACATCAGTAACTTTAAAACAAACATTATAAGGAAAATACCATTGGCAAAATTTGTCACTGCCTTTCTTCTGGTCAGATGCGTGCGCTTTGGAAAGTTGACTCTTAACACTAAAAGTCATAAAACCTAAGTAAAGAAAGATATCGACCTGCAATTTGTTTTAAAAATAACTTCAATCCTTTCTCAATATTTTTCTCGCTTTGCACCCCCACCTAACCTGAAAAATAAAAAAAGTTTCTCACTAGTCAACTTTTTAGATATTGCATTGCAATAGTATACGCACTTTCTCTTACATTTTATTTTTTATTTTAAAATTCAAAAAGTTTTTTGAATGCAAACTTTTCCAACATTGGCACCAAATATGGTGTTAATAGCTGTATAAGTTTCAATGTTGTATCTCTTAGAGTTCCGAATTTATGACGTGATATATTTAACGCGACGTTAGAATTTGCCATTAGCAAGATTTCACTCTTTCAATGTGTTTCAATACTTGAAAATTCTTCTGGATGTGAGAAAAACAGATTATTTGATAGAGAATACAATGTTCTACAATAATTTATTCATACCTAGTAAAAGAAACTATTTCTAAAATTCAGGCTAAGTTTGGCAACAATGGGCATAAGGAAAAGCATTGCCATTTACTCCTGTACTGCAATCTAAGGGTGGGACGCTCTATAGCAATGGTATTACTAGATCCCTTCTATTTCAAGTGTGCCCCTGTTGGTGCTGCTGTCGATGTGTGTTTTCCGGTACCTCCCTCGAAAGAGGAGTGACAAGTTACTGTAGCCGACAATATTTGGAATCGGACAGGGTTGCCACAATGAATTATTTCACGGGCTTCACTGTGCACTGTCTTGTTAGCTGTTCTAAGTAGTCTGCAATCTTCACTCGCCAAAATCAAACGACTGAATGACAAATTGCCAATACAGTCGAGATCATTCACTTCTTTCCCCAAAGCAAAGGCAAGATTTCCTCCGTAAGAGGGAGGTGGGGTGGGACCGAAGTATATTTCACATATTTTCCGAAGGCACACTTGAAATAGAAAGGCTCTAACTCTTTCAAACGCGGGGCTACGGTGGCTCAGTGGTAGAGCGTTCGCCTGTGGTGCATGGGGTCCCAGGTGAACTTTGTGGTTGACAAACATCCTGTGTGTTGGTTTCTCGGGATTCTCTCGTTTCCTCTCAAGTTTTTCATTCCACCATTTCATTCATTTCTTCATTTGATTCATTTCTCAAAATCACCGTTTCCTTTAGCCTAGCCGGCATAACGTGGGACGTAAAACTCAAAACTTTCATTTCATTTTCATTTCTTTCAAACTCTTTGTACTGGGACGGACGATCGTTCGAAGTCAAGACATACAAGTTACGAGTCAGGTGCATTATTTCTTAACTTCATCAAATTGGGTGGTATTTGATCTACATCTTGAAAATCCGAACGGAAAACCTGATTTTTGAATCAAATTTAGGCGTATTCCTCGTTTTTAATATCTAAGAACAGGATGTGGTCATCCTGAACGTTTTTTTGGTTCTTAAAATGAAAAATAAGACGAGCTGCACGTATAATCTAGCTTCTTCCTTCCTGCTACAGCTGTAGGTAGTGTGGCAATATCAATGGGAGAACAGCCAATGGAAAAAGACAAGGGGGAACCAGCAAAATAGAGAGGAGAAAAAATCTCTGAAGGAAAATGTTAGATCTGGTGTACGAGTTAGTTCCGGTACTGATGAAATGGATCACATCTTGAAAATTCAAAGAAAGCCGTTTGCGGTCTGCCAGCACTTGTTTTCTGTCAGGGATTCGTTGATGCTCTGTTGAACAAGATAACCACTGCGGGATACTTTGATGTGTCGCTACCGTGTAACACCAGGTTAACATCACAGGACATTGAACAGAATTGGGGCTGCCAGGGAATAAAACAGTTTATTCTTTTTTTGTTTCCTTTCTTTTTAAAGTGAAAAAAGAAATTGTTGTTTGTCTGGAGAATTGCCCTATCTTCTTCGCTCCTGTCTTCTCTAATTCATTAACTCATGACAAAATGGAAAACGAAACCTCTTCCCCTTACGTCTTTTACGCTCTGTCTACTTATTACAAATAACCTTAAGTCAGGGGCATGACAGTGCAATTGAAGATAATGGCGGACATTTTAAATAAATGACGATCTACAACAGTATTTTGCAACCCTCTTAGCAGTATGATCCAATTTTCAAATTTACATGGGTTAAAATGCTAAACTCAGTGCTCTAAACGGAGATTGAGTTTCATAAATGTAATAAGTGAAGTATGGTTCGCACATCGCCTCCCATTTATATTATTCCTGGTTTTATAGTTCGGAGTTCGATACCTCTTAATTAAGCAGCTTCCCAATTGTCTAATTATTCTGCACCTATTGAAGTCAATTCCATACACTGTTTCAGAGAATCGAACCTATGACCATGTGTACCAAAGACGCGTGAATAGTGTAGAGGTACTATACATCCCGGAATTTCCAGGATCATACCAGAATCGACATTGCTTTCCGGCGTCCCGAAAATAAATTTGGGACGCATAAATATCCCAGTTTTCGATGAAAAAGAGTAAAAGTTTTTTTTTTTTCTGTACGTTATTAAAGATTTTCTTTAGTTTAAGTTTTGAACATAGCAACTCAAAACACAAGGAGTGTTAAACAGACAAACTCATGAAATAATTTTTGTATTCTCTTTACACCTGTCTAGAGATCAGAAGTTTATATTTAAACCTTATAATATTGGCTTCCACCAGTGACGACGCCAGTTTTATTTGGGAAGGGTGGCAAGCTGGGGCTGCAAAGGATGATTTTACATCATGTCTTGGGGGGCAGTCGGTGGTCGGGGATAACCTCCGGTTGGGCGACCGTCCCCTTGTTCCACCTTTGGCGTCATCACTGTCTTCTGCTAATTTCCTTTGTATTTCTGGAGCCTCTGTGTCTGACAATGCAAAAGAAAAAGTTATGTACAAAGAAAACTTATGTTTTATTTGATATATCAACCAATATTCTCCTTCCTCTATAATGGAAGCACCATCTGGGTTTAGAACTCTGATGAAGTATCCAGCTTCTCTTCGTGGTTTACGTTTATGTTAGAAGGTTTTATTGTCTTTCTTTTTTGTTAAATACTTTATTTTATTTTTATATATATACTACACGAATGTAAGGAAGTAAATACAACTTTGATCCCTTTATTTAACGCATTTTAAAGACGGAAGCATAGTGTCCCTGGTTTTTACTTTTGAAATATAGCATTCTAAGGTCCCGACACTCTTCTAGGTAGAATAAATATGTTTGTTAGTAGTGTATCCAGGAATTTGTTCTCGGAAGGCATGTCTTTTTCAGGGGGCAGGCTGTTCAAGTACTAACAGCAAATCAAACATCTTTCACACGAACTTCCTTTGGGACACGGACTCATAGGTATTTGACTCCACAGTGGTCATAGTCTATATCTGTTTTTTCTGATACACTATAATTTGTTTTCTAGTGATAGCAGGAGTCACGAAATTTTTAATCCTCAACCCGAAAAACTCAGAGGCGGTCAGATCCGTGATCCATCAGATCTGGTGACCTGGGCAGAGCCATGACCTGGAGTGACCCAGCCTGACCCGGATAGATCCACGATCAGAAATGATCTGAACAGACTCGTGATCCAGAGTAACCTGGGAAGACCCATGTGACCTTGACATACCCAATATGACCCGGAGGCGACATAACGTAGCCATACACATGGGAAGTACGTGTGAGACTGCCAAGGTAATTCTAACAAACATGACTCTTCTCCTCTCTTTCTCTGTCTTCTACTAAATCCATAATTTTCTTTCTTGTTTGTTAATGTGTCAAAGCATTGCACTGAAAGATAACTATGTGATTTATCAGAGTATAAAGGCGTGAGAATGACAGAAAATATAAGCTACATTTTTTCTTATAAGTAATCGTCAAAGTTGAATCAGGGGATTAGCAATTAGATTTCTGGGCTTCCGGCATCTATAACCATGTTAGCGCATTACATATGAGAAATGACGTCCCTCGGTGAACACACTATTCGAGGTAAGGAAAAAAAGGAATTGGAGAAGGAAGGAGCGGCCTGGGACCTGTATGTCAGGTATCATCCCGGCATTTGCTTGGTGTGAATGAGAAAAACCTCACCCAGGATAGTTGGCTTAAAAAGCCTTTACACTATTTTAACTGAGTATCCGGACTGAGAATCGAACCCGGGGCCACTTGCACCAAAGACGAGAGTGTTGGCGACTACCTACAAGGGGCAGCTCAAAGTTGAATCGAGCAAACCTGTAAAAGTTGTCATTTAGAACATAAATGATGCATCTGAGCCTAACAGTGTTCTGTTAAATCTTTTTGTGTACCCTATGTTCAGATACCACTATATTATTTTTCAGTATGGCAAGACGAATAAACGTGAAATTATATTTGAAATATTCAAAACATTGTATTTTGATTAAGAAATGTCACACTGGGGAATCAAACAAATGAATACCCGAGCTTGAGTAGTGCTACAGACCTGATGTTTTTACTGTTTCCGGATTACTCGGTCTGTCTGGGTCACTTGATCTGAAAAGTGATACTCAGACCTGGATGGTCCAGATAAAAGCCATGACCCGAGTGACTCGGTTAACCCATGTTAACCCATCACTGGTTTCTGAAACTGATACAGGCTTTTGAAAAGCACAAAATAATAAAATCATGTGTTATGTGGTTCAGATAATCGGTAGTGTAACGTAAAATGAATTTAAACTTTACTATTAACAAAAATAAAGTACTAAGAGTAATTTAATATTATGCTAATCAATATTGGCAGTTAAATCAGTAAATTAATTAGTGGATATTTAATTTTAAGGCCTCTAAACCATCAACAAATTGGTTGTCATGCTTTATTATGCATTAAGATAGATCAAATACAATATTTAACAATTTCAATAAATTACATCTAATTAAAGAATCTCGGTAGTATAGTATTTTCAAACAGAAATTTAATTATACAGTATAATATAATCTTAGTATCAACAATACATGGATATAATCTATATATTAAAATACAAAAATTGTATTAAATATGTTTGTGGTCAGGAAAAGTTTATTTGTGGACATTTATACGTTTGTGGCCAATTCTTTTGACAATACCTCGGAAACCACAAACTTTAGAAGATGCCGCTTTCACTGACCGATTGCAAATTTTGTGTAGATTGTTCAGTTCTAACTGAATATTTAAAATAAATGACCGTTATTTCTTTATAACATTTTTTAAGGGTACACTGGAAGTGTTAAAATTTTTAAAAAAGTATACCTAAAGCATCATATCCTACGAGCTATACATCCCAACACCGCACAATCGTATACGGGGTTAGTATATCTCTTCGGCATTTTTTAATGGCCAAATGATAATGAAAAATCAAGGGTAAACTGTTTCTCCAGTACTATAAGATGAATCTTTACTGTTTGGATTGTTTTGTCCAATGAATACCAGATATCACTGATATTATAATTAATTGTGTGCGTAATGTATTTGCTTATTACATACTGCATACAAGAAAGAAAACACTGAACAATAAGATCATACATGAATTAGAAACTCCAACCGAAAGTAGGCACAAATCTTGCAAACGGTGAGAGATATTGAAAAAGTAATCGAAAAAAATCTTCCCTTATGGTACCCCTTTTCTTTCTTTCTTTCTTTCTTTTCTTTTCTTTCTTTTTTTCTTTTTTTTAAATCAAGACGTCTTTCACTTGTGTCTGTCTGTAATCAGACATGTACATATGTTGTGAGGAACGACAAGGAGATTCATGCTCATATGTGAATAATGCGCTGTATAGAGAATGCAGGTTCAGCTAGTACATTAATAAAATCCTAGGAATCAGAGCTCCACTGAATTATGAAAGAATAAATATAAATACGTACACTAAAAAATAAATTATTAAGTTAAATTATGCAAATCAAGCTATTTCAAAATTTTTAAGCCTGTTTGGAGAGATCTTTCTCTTGCCTAGTGTAATTGAACTAAATACAAAGGCAGCACTGTTTTCTCTAGGATTAGAAAAAGAAGAATGTAACTACTACATTTTCAAGATAGGAACATCCTTCCTTGATCAAATTCGTTTGCTTCAACTATCTCTCTTTGTAACCAGAGTGATAGTCGATATTGATTTTAAAATTGCTTTTCTTTCACTCTTCCTCCCTCTCTCCTTTTATTTCATTTAATAAATAAGTACATTCTACTATGGTTAATTTCAGAATTCTGACTAGGTAGAGCTTACACTATATTCTTTCGTATAACCTAAAATAATAAGCAGCAGAGGGAGCACAATGTAACAGCCCTGATATTAGTGTGTTGAGACTGTCTTGAAAAATTGTGGTTGTGATCAGATCACGAACCTGCAATTTGATTTCCTTTGTTCCTTGTAGTTTTCGTGCATTATACATAAAGGATAGCAAAGAGACGAGCAAACGAAAATCAATAGCACGTCCATAATATTGGGCCCGAACCACTCTTGAGAAATTTGTCACATTCCAAACATTTTGTCCTTCAAGAGTGGTTACTGAAAACAAAGTACGACATAAAATCTTTAGCTGCTACTTTATGACTCTCTTTTACAGACGCTCAATTTTCAGGCATTGCTTTCTGCTGCAGTCTTCGCAGCTTGTCATATGAAGGGAACATGAGAGAATTTCCAATGAAGGGGGAGAAAAAGGCTCCCTACTTTGCTCTTAAACTAGAGCACGAAGTGGAGAGAACCCTCTTGGTCCATTGATCTATCCGTTTATAACCCCTTCACCACAATCTGCCATCGGACACGTCCAGCCTTTATGAATCATTTGTCGAAGACATCTCCGTGATCGCATCGGTCACAACGAGAAATGATCCCTATAATTCCAATAAATGCCACATTTTTCTCTGTATAGATGGCCTTAGATTATGAGGCCGCAAAGACAATTCCAGAAGAAAATGGGTGAAAAGAGGTAGAAGGCATTTCGTACTTCCCTCATACTATACCAAAGATATAAAATCAACCCACTAATCAAAGTCAAGATAACATAAAAGTTAATTTTAATTTTCATAATAAATTTAAAATTTCATCTATCGAAATGAATTTCAATTTTCACATCTTAAAAATAAAAGTAGACAACGGATAAGTAGATGTTATCTACACAGACTTTCCAAAAGTAATTGATACACCAAATCATAATATACTTTTAGGAAAACTTAAAATGTTTAGACCTTCATTAATTATTTTCTACAAATCGTACTTTATGAACTTAAAGAATATGTATATTATAAAAAAGAAATTCTACATTCGATTTAATGACATCGAGTGTTTCTCAAGGATCCAATCTTGGTCCGCTCCTCTTCTATCGTTACTGACATGCGTTTTTTGCATAGCTAATAGCAGTAAGTTGCATTTCCTGATGACCTAAAGGACCTCAAAACAATTAGTTGGATTGTGAACTATTGAAAAAGATTGTGAACCATTGAAGAAGATTCGGGCAGAGTTGTAAATTGGTGTAATCTTAATAAATGGATTATTATGATATATACCAATGAAAAACGTTATCTTGTTATTCACGAGACAAGAAGTGCATCATGAAATTTGAGACGAGACGAAACTAGAAACATGACAGATCTCGTCTCATTCTTGAGACGAAAATCAAGACAAAACGAGACATTTTTTCGGGTCTCGTGTTCACCGAAATCTTAGATCTCAACCATTGTCTAACGTGATTGTACGAATACAATGAAAACCATTTGTCATTACACAATATACTCCTATAATAAATATGACTTAAATATTGTTATATTACGACCTTCGTTAACTTCTCATGACGCGAAAACGATTCTGATAAATTCTAGATAAAAATAAAGAAAAAAATCATTGCATAAATTTCTTACATGAATCATATTACGAGACGACACGAGAAAACCTTATTTTTCGTCTCGTCTCGTCTCTTGGCTTACAACATAGGCGCAAATCTGTCTTCGACATTGGGGGAGGGGAACGGATGATAAGACCTTTCCCATATTTTTTTTTAAGCGATGCTCAAAATATTTATGAAGTTGAAAAACAATGCTGTGGAGGATCAGGGGAGCAAAGTTGTCTTCAACATTAGGGTAGCAGCAGATTTGAGGCTTATTCAGGGAGGAGGGGATGAGACTCATATTACAGTAGATGAATCTGATTTCTGAGGTAAACTGGTTGTATATTATATAACAGGCGATGTAGACGAAGTAGTAGTACATATCAGTATTACAAATCAATGCCGTGAACATATTTTAAAATCTGAATACATGCATATTTATAATTGGTATGTTTCTACTTAGGCAAAAAAAAAAAAAAAAAAAAAAAACACGGATTATTAGGGGAACAGTCCCCCAGTTCCAATATTGGCGGACATGTCCCCCTGTTCCCTTACCCCGGGGATTTGCGTCAGTGGGTTTTAATAAGCTATGATTACATTGTTCTGAATTAATTAATTAAAACAATCAAAATAAAAACGTTAGAGACTTGGAAATATCACAGAATCAACAGATTGATATTGAACCGATTTGATAATCAATAAAGTTGGCAAAAATCTAGGAATGATAATCTGATTTAGAAATAATTTTAATGGATCGAAAACGCTTATCAAGTTAAATTAAATCTAGATTGACATAGCTGAATATGCATAAGCTATTTGGAATCCCATAGCAGCAAAACATTCTACAAAAATAAGAGATAATTCATTCGAAGTGTTTAGGCCAGAGCGCAAAATTTCCGGTCGCCAGGTCGCCACTGGAGACTAGAAATTGAGAACTGGTGACCAGTGTTCAGTAGGAATGGTTTCTGCCTAAACTCACAGGGCTACGCAACTTTTGTTTCGCACGAAAATAATACTTGCAACCGGATTTATACATTGAAAAAGTGGACATTGTCTTTTCAGAGTGAGCAGAATATAAACATTTGTTTTCTTCATTGACGTTGATTCAGAGACAAAAAGAACAGTCTCATTCATTCATTACGAGATTCCCAAATTTGTTTCCACTTGTCACATTTTGTGCAGTTTTACTTGTGAGTGCTGCTTCATGTGAGAGTGGCTTCAGCAGTCTCAACCGAGTTAAGATTGCCTATAGAAATTCACTGAAGACTGATAAACTGGATAATTTGCTGACAATTATCATCAATGGCCCTTCACTTAAGGACTTTGATCTGAAATTGCAATCGACAACTGATACTTTAGTGCAGAGACAGAGAGAGAGCGTTAAACGAATGTGAAGTCTTAAGGTAAGTTTTTTTTTTTTAATGCATATGAATTGTCCAATTCAAAATTGATTATCCTGGGTCTAATTGTCTGGTTTTAAAATTGTATGCCTTAATGTAATCTCTTCCTTTGTCAAACCAAAGGCCAGATTACAATTTTAAACTGCCTGAAGAACTGCCTGTTGGAAAAACTGCCTGAGAAGTGAGAAGAAGAAAAGACAGTGTATTATTGTTTCTGTACACTCTAATACATAAAAGATAATTTGCATCGAACACAACAATAGCTTTGTTATGATAGTATGGAGAAGAGTGGATTATTATAGGCTTGATGGGTCTCTCCTTCAATTTTTAGAATAGGAACCCTATGCTACTTGAAAGACAAGAGATTGGTCCATAAGGGAATGGTTGAATTTAAGGGTTCCCTAATGTGTGAGGTCTATATCATTTGAATAGTCAGCTCCTCACTAGTCTGATTTAACTTTCTCAGCCTGGAAGAACAGAGTTTACAATCATGTTGTTCAAATTATTGAACGTGTTTCAACTATGATATCATCATTCATGAATTTAATTCAATTCCTATTGAGATGTGTAGTAAAAACATGTGAAAAAGTTAAATGATATATCTGTCGATTATAAACACATTCCAAAATCTATTATAAATCTAGTTTAGCTGTTATATAAATATAATTTAAAATCAAAAGATGCACCCTCAATTCGTGACCACCCTGTACAACTTACACTTGTAGGATTTAAACCCAACAAATAAAATTAAAACAAATATCCTAGTTTCGTCTTCCATCGAAAATTATTGCAAATCTCTCCTCAGAAGTTCGTGATTTCATGTTAAAATACGTTGTTCATCAAAACGAGGTATGTTAATCTTTTCACTTATATGAGTTGTGTATTTTGCAATGTAAAGAGGGTGGAACACGAGTCGAATGACCTGTTGGCATTCTCTTAGGCAGTTAGTTTCTTGTAGAGCTAGAATTCTCTGTTGTCCCCCTTTACCACCTACCTCCCCGTGCCGTCTTCACCAAAACAATATTTCTCATTGAAACCAATAGCAGCACGATGGTAATTTTCAGCTCAAACATAGTAATTTTCCGAAGTAGCTGTCCACTTAATATCAGCCGTCGTATTTTATCCATCCCTTGTAAATACAGACTGCAAACAACAAGTCGGCTGAAATTTTAAAACGGTTGCGTCGTCATTTTTGTGATTGTATATAAGCAAGGCTTTGGTTGCTACGTGATTATCGCTCTCAGCAATTCCGTTGGCTTTTGGTAAGGCTTCCGTGTATTATAGTCTCCGCCTAAAAGATTACTATGTTTTTCTCAGGGAGAAAACGCCAGTATATTATTTTGAAACATTATGTTAGGAAATAGTTTTGTTCACGTATTGATGAGGGAGGGAGGGAAGGAGGTAAGAGAAACATGGTGATTATCATCAACAGTTTGACGTCTGGTGCCGCAGGTCTCATAAGACGAAAAATACATAGAAAATTTTGTTTGGAATTATTATTACCTACGGCGAGAATGCACGCGGGAAAGTTTTGGGGAGGAGAGGAAATTGAATTGGGAGAGAAAAATGATTGAAGGGAAAGAGTTCATGTCACTTTGTTGCGTCACAGAAAAAGTCACTTCAACGAAATTAACTGTAAAGTTATAGATCACGACAGTGGAACAAAATATTATAATTATCGTAAGAATGTTGGTCTAGCTCGGTATTATAGTATTTTTGTAGGTGAAAATTGAGAATTTTGCGTTGCTGAGAAGTCTAGAACTACAAATAAATGATCTTTTATTATAGAGTTACTAACACAATTCCTGGAATTCATCTAATGGGATCTTTTTTTTTTTTTTTTCAGTAATTGGAATGCCAATTACCATTCTTTGCATGCAGTTTTAACCAAACTTATCGGGCAAGTTTGAAATAGATTCCAACAAGTTCTTAACTATAACATGTTTTAGATCAATTAAATTTTCCTAATCAAGCTCAATACAAAGCAACTGAATTTTTTTTTTTTTTTTTTTTTTTTTTTTGCGAAAGGCTTCGACCAAGACTTGCAGAGTTCATGGACAAAAGTGGAAGAAATACATAAGCATATTGCATTAATAGAAGATTCTGTAATTGTACAGGATGATCCAAAAGTTCCCTTACATCCCTTATATATTTATGTGTTTTGGGAAGAGTTAAAATAATGTCCAATCTACCTGTTAGCGAACACTTCGTTCAAATATTCCCGAATAGCAATCTAATTGGGCTTGTGCTTCATCTTACTAAAAACAAACCCGATCGATAAGACATTTAGCTTGCACTTGAGGGATAACCAGTCTCTCAAGTTGATGAGATAGGTTTTACTGATGCACTACAGGGTGTCTCCTCCTGTACATGGATGTCACAGGAGTTTTAAATCAGCCTGTAGAAAGTGTCATTGGGATGCCTAAAACACGCCTTTGAACGTGTTGTCAATTTATCCTTTAGTCTAGTGTTTCTCAAATTTTTTTTTTCGAGTACGGACCACTTTTATTAATCAGAACGTTTTACAGAACGAACTACACTACTACACAGACGAAAGCAAATGTTTTATTATTGTTGTTGTCGTTTCGAGTGTATGTCAATTCCAGTACAATTACATTTTAAAAACAGTATTAATTAAAGTTCCCTTAATTTTATGTTCGTATTGTGGTATTAATATAAGAACTGCCGTGCATATTAAGTTACACACACATATAATTTTCATGTTCAGTGCATAAGAGAATCAAGTCCATATTTAATCCTTAAGATCTATATTTGAAGCTCCTTTCAAAGCTTAAAAGATTCCTTTCTATAAAGGTAACCAAGAAAGTTCTATCGCTTTATCACCTACCATCTTGGAACATCGATATGTCACCTAAGACGTACCTAGAAGATCAAAAATAGTTCCCACAAGTATCGATAACCTTCTACCGACGTTCTGGATGGCCATGGATTCCATCGCCATGGTAGAACTTGGTGGGCGGTAAAGCGAAGAAGGTATCAAGTACATTTCGCACCTCTAGTAGGAATTTGAACTGGCGTCCTCTAAGGTAATTGTCCACAAAATGGAACAGGTGATAATCGAACGATGCTATGTCCTGGAGTCTGGCGGATGCAATAGTGTTTCCCATCCAAGGTGTAGAATGGTATCCCGGGTCATCCTAGCCACATAGGGCTTAGCATTGTCTTGTAACAGGAGGACCCCTTTGCGATTCAACAGTGCTGGCTCCAGAGTTTTGAGTTTTTCTTGAACACGGCTTAACTGCTGACAATACACAATTGCATTGATGCTCTGACCAGTTGGTAGCAGTTCCTGATGCACAATGCCGCAAGCTGTCCACCAAACACACAAGATGACCTTCTTCTGATGCAGTGCTGGTTTCTGCTGTTTTGGAACCGTTTCATGGGATGCTAACCAATGATGACGGCGCCGTACAATGGTTGAAATAACGAGAAAACGCGGCAAAACTATTTGTGGACGCATTGAAAGCGTGGTTTTGTCGATATGGTATTTTTTGAAGGCATATTAGGCTATTTTCGATTGTTCTGTTGTAATTTGAAGAATAATTTAGCGTTTATGGTCAGTGATGCGGGTTGCCCATGTAGGTGGCGAAAAAGTCGAGATTTTCAAAATCAAGTTTACAAATACCATCTTGGATCGTTATGAAAAAAGTAATTTAAAACTTGTGTTAATGTTATTAAAATCTCATTATAAACAAGATAAACATGTTTTTGGAAAGTAATGAAAAATTGCATATAAACATGAACAATGAAGTTACCAAAAAAGTCAGTCCGTGTAAGAAATAGTTACAGAAACGAAACTATCTCGCAACACTCATATTTGAAAACAAAACAGTGGGAGTTGTCCAATCAAGTACAAGAAAAATCACAAAATTCGATTTTGAAATTAATGACTTTCAAAAGTCTCTGGTGCCCAAACATGAGATTGGCGATGGCAACTTGAAAGTTGTAGCATTTCGTTCGGCATAGTGTTATGATTTGGGGCATACTGGGTCTGAAGGATGAAGGGTCAGACGATTCAAAAAAAAAAGTGTAGCAAGTCTAGGTTCGTATCTTTCCTAGAGTTTTTCCGGTACCATTTCTCGCGATACCTGCGGAAGTCTGTTTCGAGACTTCTGAGTTTCCTCCCCTGATAGCATCTCTATTGGGAGAGGAGCTACGGGTATAGTAAATCTTCCAGCGATGTTTCATGTGCGCGAAGACTGTCTAGGTGGCAAGACGACACGACACAACGGGACTAGCAGTCAGTCTCTGTGAGCATTGATCGTGCGTCCAGACTCATTGAAGTTCGCTTCGTTTGCTAGGCAGCAGGTAGTAGCAGCTAATTCTAACAAAAATCATTAATTGAGAGACCACAGAAAATATTAAAACGAAAATGAAACCTTGGACTTCCTAGGAAAATTTGAAAAGTCTACAAATGTATAGCAAACATTGATTTTGAATATAGTATTGTAACAATGCTCCTAGTGCCATAGGAAGTGCCTCAGAGGCCTGCTTTTGGCCTGAAAGGATTGCTATTGTTCTGATCAACAATACCAATATTTAACATTTCATACCAATCAATATACTTAAGAGTAACAGTTCTGTCATACTACCATACACGAAAAGCATTTTTACAAGGACGGCAAATCACCCAACTTCACCGGGTGCTTTTTCATGGACGAGTGATGCCAGGATGAAAAACAGATCTGTTCTACATAGAGTAGACATTCCCTTACTAAAAGACTGCAGACGTACGTTCCAGTGATGAGTTCATTTTTGTGGTTTTGTTCAGCTTTTTTGCTATTTCGATCACTATGCGCCGTGGAGCTTCGTACAGGACCCATTTCTCATCACGTGTCAACACATTCACCAGAAATGGCTCCTTCCTCAGAGCAGAGAGACAGCAACGAAACACAGGTGTATGCTCACGTTGCCTTCTGGCCCGGAGTCAAATCATGTAGGACCCACCAACCCAGCTTGTAGTGCTTCCCAAACTGATGGAGGTGCTGCCGAATAGTTTCTCCACTCATATGCACATTGAATTATAGTCGCAGTTCCTCACATGTCTGGCCAATGTTCACCTCAATTGCTGCCTGAAGATCTTCATTGTGTACATGTGTTGGTCTTCCGGCACGTGGTGCGTCTTCGAGTGTTTCGTCACCGTCCTTAAAGTTGTTAATCCACCGTTGCACTGTCCGCGTAGTCACGACACCCTCACCAAAGGCCTGGCATATCTTCCGCCCCGCTGCAGCGGCGTTTGACCACAGTTTGAACTCGTACAGCATACACGCCCTTATGACGCTCGGTGGAGGTAGCATGTGCAATCTGTCCTTATGCAAGTTGACGGTGTAACTAAAGTGCCACATCCAGGTAGTACGTTGGATATACCCACACCAACAACTGACCTTGGCGTTATCTCCATTCTCATTTCACTCACGATATGAGGGCCAATTGAACTCAGACCTCCACCTCTGACAGAACTTTTTTGGTTACCTTTATAGATATTGTAAATAATTCTTATTATGTAAAAAACAGTGCTAACTTTTCTACGTACTAAAACGTACCGAACAAACTTTGTCTTTTTTCTTAAAACTTTGGTAATTGAATTGATTCCCTTGAGCTCTGAACACTCAATCTGAAGCTGTCATGAATATTTTATAATAATTCTCTGTATAAGATATTAGAAATTGTATCTTTCATTTTAATGTCTCACGATTATGACCTTTAGGGCAAGGGAAACGTACGAATACGGCAAGTGAATGATGATGGAAGAATTGGTGGAATGAGAGAGTGGGATCAAACGGGGGTACCCCGAGAAAACCTACGAACACGATATTATTGACCACAAACTTACTTCGTTAGGAATCGAACCAGGGACCACACGCACCAGAGATAAGCGCTCTACCGCTGAGCCATCGTATCCCAATATAAGCTATTAGAATTAGTATAATCTTTCTCTTATTAAATTGTGCAATTCATTACCTGTATAATATATACCTGTTTCAGGTTCTCCATTATATTATGTGATATGTAATTTGCTTGAATTTTATTAGTATCACACACAAATAATTACAATATTGTAATGTTAGTACACACGTCCGTCCGTTACTCTACGAAATAACATCTTGAACGAAAGTTATTTCTATTTTTTTCGTAATAAATAGAATAGGTAGAACAATTCTCTCGACTGAGTTCGTTAATGGATTCAATCTATTAACATCTACGCGGGTAACGGATGATATACGTCTGTCCGTAACTCAACACGATGACTTGAATGAAAGCTAAATTTTTAATGCTCTTTCTAGCAATAGATAAAAGAGCAATTATTAGTGTGAGTTCATTAATCCAGTCAGTGCCGGATTTACGTATAAGCTAAAAAAAATTATAGCTTAGGGCCCCCAAAATTAAAGGAAACAACTGAATATGCCTTTTCAAGATATAAGAAAAATAATAAACAAAATAAAATCTACATATAGCAAAAGTGCTTAGTGTTGTGTAGACTCCTATGATGTAGAAATGGGGCCCCTTCTGCTAGCCTTCTTCCTAAAATATCTCAAGTTTCTTCATTTCTGTATATAGAATGCCTACGTTCATCTTGATTCTTAAAGGGCCCAATTACCTTCAATAACTTAGGGCCCCACCAAACCTAAATCCGACTCTGAATCCAGTGAATCCATTAACATCTTCTCAAGTAACGATAGCTATCTACTGTATGTCCCATTTTCTATTATTGAAACAAAGGTAGTAGAAGTTACATATCTCGTCGCTAGATGGAAGCAAACATCCTCCAGCGCTTGACATCTACTGGACGAAATTGAAACTTCCAGTGAGTGATACTCTTCACTGTCTACCACAGTTTATTTTTTAATGTCGTTTTTGGAATAAAGTTCTCAGAAGATCATTAGTGAGTATAAGCAATGATGTGGAGTTGTTAATTCTGTTGTTTCTGTGGATCATTAGGTGGCCGGATCCGAGGAGCGAAGCCCAGACCTGGATGACCCGGACAGAAATCGTTGTAGATGTCATCATTAGATGCAGAATCTAGACATTTTAACGGTTGTTGTTCTCTTCTTCATGACAAAATGTTCCTTGTAGTCAGAATACCTTTTATATAGGGCTGTTCTGATAATCGAGTAATCGATAACAATTCGATAAAATTTCAAAACCGTTTCATCGATAAAGAATTTTAATTTTATCGAATTATCGAACTTTCGAGACTCCCGAAATGTTCGAGACTCCCGAAATGCTCGAGACTCTCGAAATGATCGAGACTCCCGAAATGTTCGGGACTCCCGAAGTGTTCGAGGCACTCGAAATGTAAGAAACATTAGACAACTTCGAGACACTCGAACTGTTCGAGAATCTCAAACTGTTTGAAAGCAGAAAATACAGAACTATATCAATATGATCGCATTTTTCGAGTCGCTTGAATATTTAGAAAAGTTCGGGATTATCGGAGTATTCGAAAGAAACGATGTATTCGAGGTTATCATAGTTGTATATAATATGTATTACATATTTGCAGACTGTTCATTTTATAACTTCTCTCCTTAGCAATGTAGTGAAGGAAAAGTTTTTTGCCACAGATCTGTACAAGGTTTAAGCAGTCTGTCAGAAGAGAGAAAGAGGAACTGAAAACATGCATCACCCGACAACATTAGTCTAATAATAGTCACTTTGCCGATTGCGCCAATAACGGGGCAGGCAGAAAAATAATTTTACATATGATTTCGACAAATACAACTTTGCAATAACTTATCAGATGAAAAAAGTTGTTTGACTAGTTTGGCTGCAAGAAGAAATCATTGGAGAGGTGAAGGAACCGAACTGTTCATCACTACTTTTTATAATACCCGAAACTTCGATAATACTCGAAATGTTGATAATACCCGAAACTTCGATAATACTCAAAATGTCGATAATACCCGAAACTTCGATAATACTCGAAATGTCGATAATACCCGAAACTTCGATAATACTCGAAATTTCGATAATACCCGAAACTTCAATAATTTCAAATACTCGAACGGTTTCGAGTAACCGATGACAACTCAATAAATTTTCACTCCCGAAGTTCGATAGGTCTTCAGCCTTATCGAACACCCCTACTTTTATATAAACATAGATTCAAGTAATAATAATAATAGTAATGTCGTGATTTAGCACATACTGCTAGTTGACCTCCTTTATGACATTATTTTTTTAAAAAAGTACTGTATATTCTGATAGATTAATGGCAAACGAGAGTGAGTGAACAAATACTGAGATTGGCGGATGGTAGCTTATTATGGAAGATAATTTTTAAATGAAGATGAAAAAAAATTGTAATCCTTGTCCCTGTTCTTGTCCTGTCCTTGTTAGTTTAGTGAAGGGCGATTTAAAAAAAAAAAATTTTCTCGAAAACGACCCTAATGATTTTGTTTAAATTTCAAACATTAATATTTCCTTAACAATCCTATAATGTGGGGTTACTTTTCTGAAAGAAAAATCCAGAAGGAGTAGTTTACTCTTTTTACTTGTTTTATGATATGTAGACGGTACATTAGCTTACAATAACCATTATTTGTGTCTACCAATCTCGTTTCTCTCTAGCGTTTTTCGTATTACAGATACAATCGTATCCGATATATAAGTCACTCACTGTTTGTGAACCACCCGACCGATCAAGTTTCCCACATATATATGAGGTTTGGGCCTGGGATGGTTTTTATTATTTCATTTTGACGCTGCAATTTAAGGGAGGGAGATTGATAGATATATATATATAAATGATCGAAAATGACTATTAGTGTCGAATCCATAGTTTTTGGGGTCACTGAGATGAATAGTAACACTTCCAATGCCATTTAAATCCAAATTCAGCCCCCATTAATACTCCTAAGAGGGGATGGTGACATGGAAAAATAATTGAAAATGACCTATATTAGTGTCGAATTCATAGTTTTTGAGATCACTAAATTGATTGGTGACAGTTTTGATGCCCTTTATGTCCAAAATGAAACGCATTCTCTTAGAGCGAAGAACAGACATTCTGTTTATATAATAATAATAATAATAATAATAATAATAATAATAATAATAATAATAATAATAATAATAATAATAATAATAATAATAATAATAATAATAATAATATAGTCAATGCTTTTGTATTTATATGTTATTGTTTTAATGAATTTCTTCCGTATTGGTTTGCCTTTTACTGATTCTCTAACCAGTGTATCTGCATTCATATTTTCTTAAAAGCCCATCATCATCATCATCCATCATTCTCATCTTTTCAATTCTACCTCGATTTCCAACATCATTATTTTTATTCCCTCACACAGCTTCCATCTTTCCCATAACAGCTATCGTTTTTCTTGCATATCTTGCTTTAAATCTCATAATTTCACTATACAATATATACTCATTCGTTCACTCCTTATTCAGTTTTCTTTTTCTATTTTTTAATTTTTTTGTGCTTCAGAATGCAAATCAACATTTTTATTTCTGTTGTCCTAATTTGATTCACGTTAGTTGTACTCAAGTGTATTGTTTCTGCACTATACACAATTGTTGGTGTCACTTCAATAGTATACATCCTTACCTTTAGTTTACTTGAGATCTTGTTATCACAAATAGTTTCTGTCCTCTCATTGTAATTTTTCCATTCTAGCTGTATTCAATACTGATTACAGTGTCTATATTCCTTCTATAACTATGATCTACACTAAATACTTAAATTGATCCGCTCTCTGAATCTTCTTCGCCCATCTACAATCAGGTAAGGAAACTGGAAATGCGCCGTAAGACCTATAGGTAGAATATTGTCCATCTCAAACTTTCATGCCTTGTGATCGAATCAGCTGTCAAAAGTCAGCGCTCTACCACTAAGCCATGGTGTAAACTCAAAAGCGTATAGAGATTGATTGATTGATTGATTGATTGGAGTTTAAGCTTCATTTTCAGCACCGAAACTATATCAGACAGACTTATTTATTTTATTTATTTAACAATCACCAGATACAGCTCAAGGGCCATTTTATATACCCTACTGGATATCTAACAACAACAATAACAATGGAAAGGATTTGGGAAGGTATCGGCCAGGGGCTGTTTAGTAGGTACTATCCCGGCATTTGCCTAATAGGACTGAGGGAAACCGAGGAAAACCCTAGTCAGGATGGTCGGCAGTGGGAATCGAACCCACGACCTTCCGAACGCTCTACTACTTGAGCTACTTCGCTAATACTAAGGATGGCCAATTCCGGAATTTTTACTTTCCGGAATCCGGAAAGTAAAATCAAAAAATTCCAGAATCCGGAAAATTCTTGATTTCGGATAAATTCCGGATTTCGGAAATATACCTTGGCTTCAGAAAAATTCCGATGTCAGTAAAATTCCAGAATTCGGATAAAATCAGGAATTTTCTAAGTTCCAGATTTTTCCGAATTCCAATTTTTTCAAATTCCGGATTTTTCCGAATTTCGATTTTTCCAAATTCCAGAATTTCCGAATCCGGATTCCAGAAAATTTTGGCCGAAAGGTTGCTTTTATATTCATGCATATAGCTACTGTAGATATTGCTATTTCCATGTATGACTTCTATTTTTTTTATTTATTTTAGATTTTTTTACTTTTCACTCACTGTTTCATTTATATTAATATGTAGTATACATCTTATGTTTGAGTATATTCAGGATATCATGTAAGCAAATTAAAAGTTAGTAGAATATGTATTTTTTTCATAGAAATCTTCATTATTAAATTATATCAATCTGATAGTACTTATTTACATCCTTACTTCTTCCTGAAGTTACATTTATGAAGTTCACATCCGTAGTAGGTTTAATTTGATAACATAGACAAGTAGCTGTTTTATAGTATTACAAAAATTCAAGTGCAACAAATATTTTGAGAAAACATATAATTAAGATTTTTTTTTCAAACTTTACTATTCATTAAACATCTTGACTCTGGTTTAATCGGAATTAATCCATCTGCCTGCATTTTGTACTTCTGAAATTACAAGAAAGGCAAGCTTAGAGAGAAACTTAATTTTTTTTTCTTTTTTCGTAAACAATAATAATATCGTGAATTTGCAAATGAAACTTAAGGTTCCGAGTTCCAAAACTAGCAATAAAAATGCTGTACTTTTGTTCTGTAAGAAAGCTAGAACTATCGGTTTTTGAAGTTTCCAACGTGATGAACGTGTTTATTTCCTACATTTGTCGAGATTAATTCTGTAAATTTAAATTGGAACTTCTAATATCAATCAATTATTCTTTTAAAAAATACTGAAAGATAACAACTAATTGTATAATTGCCTTAGAATTAATGTTATTAGTTCTACCAGTGGCGTATACAAAGTGGGTTCTTGGTTTTAACAGACTCTAAACAAGATATGATGCAGAAATAAACTTTTATCATACTAACATATGAGTAAAAAAAAAAAAAAAAATCCTCAAAAATATTAACTTTGAACTGAACCTTTAACTTTGTTTGGTGGAATTCGACAAGACCACTTTGTTTGACTGAATAAATAAAGAAGTACATATCATTAAAAAAGACTTTGTTTTAAATAAATAGCTATATAATTTTTGTTCTACAAGTAATTTTCTCTGTGACTCCTGTCCATCAAATTTGTTGAAAAACAGTTGGTCTTATTTTTCAAAAAGTTATTAAAATAATTGTTCTGTATTTCGACAAAAGGTATTAAACGTGTATCGAAACGTAGTCGAAATTTTTGTTGGTTAATTAGAGCCATCAATGAGAATTACATCTTGGGAAATACCTACCATCTGTTTCAATCTCCAAATTTAGACATCATGCAACTTATTGTAACATTAACATCCCATGAGTTTTCTCACATCTTTCTTGACAAATTTGAAGTCAATAAAAATCGTTTCCATCGCAACGCAAGTCAAATGTAATATGTATTGATGCAATATAATATATATATTGATTTCAAAGAAATTAATGTAGCATCAAATAGTCCACCATGTAGGTATTCTTTGATACCTTTCTCTGAACCAATCAGGACTGAAGGAAATGCTTTTTCTATACAAAATGTCTGCGAGTTTTTCCGATGATATTCATACATTTAGCAACCCTCAATGAATTACAAGCGTAATATTTTTACCAGCTGCTTTTCTCTGTACAGCGATACATTACATTTGTTACACTGTAACACGGAGATTTGTTTTGAGAAGAGAAAAGATTTTGAGAGGAGTATACGTATATGTTCCTCCTGACTCCTGTAAAGATCGATTTCGTTAAGAGGGACGAAGGGGCCGAAGCTAATAGTAATATATATCCGTGTCATAGGATGGTGATAAATTATGCAGCACAAATTGAAAACACACTCTCACACACAACACATATCTATATAGAGAAGCATTTGCACTTTCTTCTTGTAACAATTGTACAAAAGAAGTGACTTGTTTTTCTGCATCTCTTCTGCTGTTCTTTTCGAGGCTCGATTTCTTTCCTGTATTATTGACTTTATGTTTCAACATCCATAGCTTGTTTGACGGTCGGAAGAGGAGATAAATAAACTCTTTTGTGAATAGTAACAGGACAGGACAGCTAGTCGCATGTATTTGTATGTATGTGTGTATGCAATGTATGTGATGAAGAAAAAAAAGAATTCCGGATGGTTTATGCGACAAGGCCTGTGAAAAGATACGGAAGAAAAAGGGTTGACAGAATTATGGATGGTTTCCGCCGCAGATGAGAAAGAGCTATGAATACGTGCAGCTGCCCGTGCCATTTGCCGTAAAAGTGGCGTTCATCCACGTCGGTGTCATTTCTATTCTTTGTCGTCTCTTCGCCATCTTTACGTGTGGTTGGCTCCGTGCGAATGACTCAGTGTAACAAACCCTTACTCCCAGTGAAACGAAAACTATACAGTGGTCCTCATGTTTATTAACTATATATTGTCTGTCACCGACATTCATTACTATTTTATAATGTTCTGATCAGAGATGAATAATCTTTCTAGGGGAACTTTTTATTTATTACTTATGGGTGAGGGCTAAGAGCAGATCCTATCAGCAATATACTAGGAAGTCAGAACTCCCCTCCTTTAAATTACCAATATTACCCTAAATAAAATGTCATTTTGCAACAGGATTGTTGGTTGCGATAGAATCTCGAGATATATTTATTTTTTTCTGGATATGATCTTAAAGAGGGCAAAAAGTGAACCTGTGCTGATGGCAACTAAAACAACTAGAAAACCCCCACATGCTCCGCAACAGCAGGGCACTACTGTTGTCTGAATGATTGAATATGATACAAAATTTAAAATATTTATAGCTAGCAAAGTAGTTTTAATAACACATTAATAATATCTTGGATTAAGAATTTCTCTATAATTACTCGAATTTAAGACGTCCTTGAATCTAAGACGCACCCCGATTGCACTGGGTTAAATTAAGGAAAAAATATTAATATGTTCTGTTTTTACTATTACTAAAGCGCTCTTTGATATTGGTCATTTTCGGTGATTTTTATACATCCTCTCCCCTTCCCCATGTTGTGGGGCACGGCATTTTAGGTATCATTGTTCATCTCAGCGACCCCAAAAAACAGAAGTGTCATTGCTCATCTCAGTGACCCCAACAACTATAGATTCGACACTAATATCGGTCATTTTCGATCATTTTCAAATGTCTCTCCCCTTCCTTAAGTTAGACGTCAAAGTGATATGACAAAAACCATCTCAGATTCGAACTTCATCTAGGTTGAAAATTTGATCAAGATCGGTCAGGTGATTGAAAATTTGGTCACCTCCTCCACCCCTCCCCTACGTTGCATCGTCAAAGTTAAATGATAAAAATTATCTCAGGCCCGAATGTCATGTATGTTGAAAATTTAGTCGAGATCAGTTAAATGATAAAAATTATCCCAGGCCCGAATGTCATGTATGTTGAAATTTTTTTTTTTTTTTTTTTTTTTTTTTTAGATATGTCCCTCCTTCCGCTGCCCTACATTGTGCCGTCAAAGTAAAATGATGAAAACATGTGTTGAAAGTTTGATCTAGATCGTTCGGGTGGTTCAAGAGTTATTAAGTTTTATTCATTTTCATATATTTACGAGACGAGACAGTTTTGTTTCTATTAAAAACAGATACTTTTCTCGAGACGAGACAGGCTCAATTCTTATCTCATATGCATTGCTAATTCTCGTTGATATGGCCAACACAAAATTTTCTTTTCGCCGTATATTATTCAGTAATGGAATGGGTCATTGGTCAGCAGATCACTTCGGTCGTTTGGGTTACGAATTTTGTCCGGGTCATCCTGGTCTGAATTTCGCTTCTTGAACCCAATCTGATTCGATGATGCAAAGAAACCCAGCAACCTAAAAGCTGCCGAAATATCATCTCTGGACCATTACTGCATAACTTTATAGTTGATTATTAATGTTCACTACTCAAGCTTCAGCATTTATTGTTTCGTATTTGGTGTGACATATCTTCACCAAGATACCATATTTTGAATAATTTATGTTTTGAAAGATATAATTTCATGTTTATTCGCTTTCTCATACGTAATTTTTGGGCATAGCCTACGGAAAAATTATTTAACAATACACTCTTTGAGCTCAACGTTACCTTTTATATTCCAAACGACAAGCTTCGCGGGTCTATTAAACTGACGATCTCTCATAGAATAAGTGAAAGATATAGCTTATCTTTTCTGTGATTCTGACTCGTTTGTATTCTGATAAACCTTATACTTATCTTTCAGTATAACGTGTGACACACACACAGATGCAAATAATCAGGTAGAAAGAAAATTATATTTAGTGAGAATACAATGAAAAAGAAGAGAATCATATTTGTTAAAACTGCATTAGTAGTCTCACGAAAAATACTCCCTACGCCCCCGAGTCTTACTGGGTCACTGGGACACTCCGAGTCATGAGCCTGTTCGAGTTCGTCCAAGCCACAGGTATAACCGCGTCACAACGAGTCAATCCAGGCCACTCCGGCTTATGAGTCAGCCTGGGTCAGAGCGAATCATTCCGGATCATGGGTCTGTTCGGGCCAGACCAGGTCACTCCATGTTATGAGTTTGTTATGGAATTGATGGGTCATGAGTCTGACTGCCTCTTGGTTCTCCGAGTCACTGTTTACGAAGTTTGTTACCCATTCCATCACTGTTACCGTTATCACTAAACTAGCGTTGTGACTTTACATCAACAACTTAAATTTATATTCGAAAAGTTACTGTCGCAGAATGATTAGTTGAGTCATCGCATCTAAAAGGAAACGTGTAGAATGTCTTGTTCAAGAATTGGAAGAGAGAATTTTAAAAAAGAGAATATTTTCAGAAAGCTATTGGTGCTGAGTGCAAGATAGATATTATCTTTGTCTCCAAAATGTAAAAAAATAAATAAATAAATAAATAAAATAAACAACGCAAAGCAAACGCTCAAATTTTGTATTCTGACTTCGTACACCGTGATGTATTGCGCACGTAGGCTACTTGTCTTCAATTTGTTACTGTATAAGCCATCTATGACTAAATCTGTGCTATACCAATGTGAATTAAATTCTACTTGCAGTATCACACAAATACAGACATGTAATGTAATGTAAATAACAATAATAGAATAAAAATAATAAAGTGCTGTCAGTAAGCTGACAC
Source organism: Thermobia domestica (assembly GCF_964235325.1). Lineage (NCBI taxonomy): Eukaryota > Metazoa > Arthropoda > Insecta > Zygentoma > Lepismatidae > Thermobia > Thermobia domestica. The sequence goes on along the minus strand of NC_137458.1, from coordinate 208,743,986 downwards.
TTTTACTAATATGACTACTCTGTTTTCAACGAGTAGTTACTTTACAAAGTGTGTAGAATAATTGGATTTTATAATTTTTTTTAAAGCCAAGCTATCAATTAAAGGAATTAGGTTTATGAGTAACCACCATAGTTTTCGCGCATTTCCACGTCATATGAGACATTTTCAAGATTTAATTTTTTACACATTTGTGTTTATCTTCTCCCTTCCTCAACTAAAGTAGGAAAGTTAAGTGGCCACTTCGGACACCACGTCTCGGATTTCTCCATTTTTCCTTCTTTCTTACTGACATCTAGTCTTCAGTTTTCTGAATTATATAAAGCTATACTTCATTCAAAACTCTTTAACACTGCAATGGTCGCGAGGAGGACAATAGTCCTCCAGACGGATTTTTTAACCTTTCATTAAAAAAATAATGAAATGAAATCTTTGAGTTTTACGTCCCACGGCTATGCCGGTTAGGCTAAAGGAGACGGTGATTATGAGAAATGAATGAAATGGTGGAATGAAGAAAGTGGGGGGAAACGGGAGAACCCCGAGAAAATCTACGCACACGGTGTTTGTCCACCACAAAGTTCGCTTGGCGGGAGCAGGGTTTGAACCCGGAACCCCATGCACCAGAGGTGAACGCTCTACCACTGAGCCACCGCGGCCCCCCTTTCAGTAAATTCTGTTGTTATTATAATTTATTATTTTTGTTATCTTAATAGATCCTTTTGCATTTAAAAATAGGTAGATAATCCATTGACATGGAATTCATACACAATAAACGTTAACTGTATACAAATTTAATATATTTTAAATGGAGGACTATTGTTGGACTAAACCACACGAGCACTGCAGTTTAATAATGACGGTTTTAATTACTTTCTTGCTTGCTGATGGTATATTTTTCTTAATGACAGTAGTCCTCTCTTTCTATAGAACTCCTCTTTTACTTGTATTATACTGAATGTCATGCTTATATGCAACCTCTTTTCGTAAAATAATTGACAAGTTGCAAATGGTTTCATGGGGGTGAGCGTTGCTATCCAGTGTGGCTTATTTTTGCTTTTTAGAGAATGGAGTTATCGAAAGAAACCGAGGACCAATTTTGCTACTATGAAACAGTTAGATGTTACTGAAATTTGTAAATGTTTATAAATCTATTCTAGAAATGGAAGAATGAGATGCTCCAATTTGCTTTTCCGTATTATATACGGTAGCTCCTTAATAATAATAATAATAATAATAATAATAATAATAATAATAATAATAATAATAATAATAATAATAATAATAATAATAATAATAATAATAGACACCTAATTCTTGTATTATTATGTACTTATATTAATATATTCAATTATCTCATACTTTTTATCGCTACACAATGACTTCGAACATTTTATCATTTTACACAACCTTATTTTTCTTAACATGTCCACATTCTCCTAGTCTCACAATTTTCCATAACATTTGATTACTTGTCAACATTGTAATTACTCATTTACAATTCCCTTGATTTTTTCCAGTATCCTAACATTATTAATGATAATCTGACCAATGATATCATATATTGATATCATACATGATATTATCCTTTGTTTTGTTTTTTTTTCTACAAATGTATGTACCCTTTTGGTCATCACCTACTAGCTTTTATATCTAGTTTATATTTAATCTCCACTACCCTGTCTACATTTAATCATCTCCAACGTCTACCAAGGGAACTATCAGTCCAATTAGCAAAATAAAAGATTGATTTCAGCCTCTTCGGAAGATGGATCATTCTGTTTCTCAGTACTTCGTATGTTATAGGGTGATTCTTTACTTATAATATATAAATGCATAAATTCATCAATGTAATATTTTTGTGTGGCATATCTACTATAGAGAAAAATGTAAAATTTCCATGCAAACACTTCAAGTGTGTTCCTAGTTTCATGTAATACAAGGCTGGAGGTCATTCATCCCATTGTTGCATAGCATATGTCAATTGTTAGAATGTGGTATGTGGCTGCTTCCTTGTCCCTATGAACAATAAATATAGAGGTAGGCCGCAACACCTCAATGGGATTTTGTCTTTTCAAATAAAAGTTCCAAATAGAGGTAAGAACGACGAACAGAAGGGAAATAGGTTCTCTTTCCCTTCTTCTACTGTTGCAACTCATATTTCACGTTTTTGTATGCAATTGGAGGCCATTGTTAATGTGTTATTGCGTGAAAAGCAATAGAAAACGTCCTCTATAGCAGCAGATGCTGCTACCTTCTTTTGTCATTCGTATGTGGAACTGCATTTATACACAGTACACACACTCAGTTCTCTTTTTCCGAAGTTGAAAAGGATAGGGCTACTTATTTGCAAGGTGCCACCATGAATGTAATATTGACATTTATTGTTAAAGAGGGAAAATTTATAGACTTCTCTTCACTGAAGTGTGTACAATCCCAATTTATGCATCATTTCATGTGTAAAATTCTATATATTCTGACGTGTTAACCTTTCTCTCTTGTGTTAATTCCTTATAAATTTTCATGCATCGAAGTGCAAATTTGGTATTTAGATTTGTTTCGTACTACCAACTCAATTTATAGTTGTTGGAGAAATATGATGATTACTACCATTTTCGTTTTTGCTTCCTTTTTACAAAAAATTAAGTTGATACTATAAATGATGGTCACTTATAAACTAATTTTCAAATCTTCTGTTCACTACAAGTTAGCTGGATATCACTTAACAGCTTTCTTCTTGATCTTTTTCTTCTTCATGTTATTACTAGAAATCAGATGTTAGGCAATAAAAACCTGGAAAATAGGCATGCAAATAGGCAATAAAATTGACACTAAAATATAACTCGAAATAATGAAGATAAATAATCAATACAATTAAAAAAATAAATTCAAGTCATAGATCATGTTCAAAGACTATACAAACATACCTGTTTGTTAACATCTTCTTTCACTGTATATATAGAAACGAAGTTTGGCATAGGCCCTATATCTATTCCATATATATTTGGTAAATGCATTCTCTACAGCACTTCATCACTACACACAGCAATACAAATTTTATACACTTATCAGTACACATAGCAGTCCAAAGGTTTACGACATCTTATCCCTACAAACAACACTGTTGGAAGACGCAGAATCCTTTCTTGAAATACTAAATTATATATTTTTTCCACATAAAGTCTTATTTTGAAGAAAATGCATAGAATAGATAACATTAGGCACTAAAGCAAATATTTAGGCAGGAATGGGCGAAATAGGCAAAACAAAATTGGCTTAAATTGAAACTATAACCCCCATATAAACTTTAAAATGTTCTCTTCGATCATATCTTTAATATTAAAGAATAGGCATTTTGCCTAACATTCGGTATCTAATTATTACTATTAGTAATAATAATAATAATAATAATAATAATAATAATAATAATAATAATAATAATAATAATAATAATAGTAGTAGAAGAAGAAGAAGAAATTAAACTAAGCGATTAGTGTAACACTTGTCGCGCATGCATATTTTCAAAATACACTCAGCCCTAGCCAGAAGGCATTAGGTTTGGCAACATCGCACGGAAACAAATGAGTGCTGAATTGCATTCTAACCCGTGCCTACTACTATTATTTATTTATTATTATTATTATTATTATTATTATTATTACTTTTGCTATGGATCTGTATAAGTACAAGGGCAAACTTATTTTAATGAAAGAAGTTTAATGAAAATTTTAAAAAATAATCGTTAAATCACTTTTTGAATATTATTTTAATCTTATTTTAACGAAAAGAAGTATTATAATTTTTTTTTTAAATAATAAGAAAAACTTTCCTAAAGCAGGACTTGAACCTAGGCCAACAACGATTTTCCTTACTAGAATGTTGCGCTAGCTCACTCATGACTCGTGATCGCGATATAAACGTCATTCATTTTTCCTACATTGTTGCCAAGCGTAACCCCGTTCACAATGTCTTATGGCTAGCGTTCAGTGTATTTCGAAAATACGCGTCGCGCATGGTCACGAGTGACAAATTATACTATAACAGAAAATCAAGAATTCTTTTATTTGAGTTTAACTATTGGCCACACATTGTTGAATTAAATCTGGTCATCTGATGGTTCATTGACTTCTATAGGATGTTTATTAGTGACAGAATGTGTTTATATCATTATTACAAAAAATAATAATATAGGAAGTCTCCATATTGAGAAGTAGTTCTTTGTAAAACAAATTTTCTGCATCCATTGCGGAATTCTACTGTGCGATCATAGTCTTAAATATTCAAGGCAACTATTAATCTGGACAACACAGTGCATTCTAACGAAATTAATAAACTTGAACAAATTCTGCAGTAAAATCTAAAATGTCGGAGAAAATGTCATCTGCTTCTGCTTTTTATTATAGTATATAGTGAAACTTCTTACAATGACTACTACCCTTGCAAAGCAAACCCCCGAATTTCCGATTTTTCTGTAAATGTAGTCTAAGTTTAGGGGTACTTTTACAAAGTTTAATATAATTTATCCTGATATGGAATTTGGATCCCTCCAAAATGTTTTCGATCTCTCGAAATAAATTCCAGCGTACGTTCTTGTTGTCAGGTTAATATATTTTGAGCACCTTTTCAATGACGACTCCTAACCTCGACCACCGAATGGAAATCACGTGCGCCAATTCTAAAGTGACCACTTCTTGTTTTTATCTATCGTATTCAACAAATATGGACATGTCACCTGACAGTGCTTTGGTTTCTGGATCAAGCAAATTCGATTACTTATTGATTTATTTTCCAGTTCTATTTCACATGGTTAAATGCTTTAGGCAAAAGAAGTCGATGAGGAATGGTTGGTGGCAGGCCGGTAGCCAGCCCAAAAATGTAGAGAAGGCCCAGCTGAAGTTAGAGGGGGGCGATCCAATCATATTATAGTTCATTTGCAAGCCTGCCGTGAAAATTTTAGGGGGGAAGCAGAAATTTAGGGGTCCCTATACCCCCCTGGATACGGGCCTGGTTAGTGATAAAATTATAAAAGGACAAAAGAAGTGGTGAAAGGACAAAAGTAGTAACACCCATACCCTGAAGAGGATTTTAACCCTCGACAGATAGATATCGCGATCGTTAACCTAATTAATGCCTTATAATGCTCGATTGTGGTGGACAAATACCGTGTGTTTGGGTTTCCTCGGGGTTGTTCCGTTTCCTCCACTTTCTTCATTCCACCATTTCATTCATTTTTCATCATCACCGTCTCCTTTTGCCTGCACGGCATAAACGTGGGACGTAAAACTGAAAGATTTCATTTTCATTTCTTCGAAAATGATAGGACTAGCAAGAAGCTTATATTCAAAACTGCCCCTTCTTATGATTACTTTACAGGTAAGCATTACTATTACTACCAATGCTCATGCGGGCATTCTAGGTGGCGACCACCTACATCCTATGGTCTAGTCCATATGTTATTTTCGGGTACAATTTTCTAAGATGAACATGAGTAGTAGTGGCCGACGTATATTGCGCCGAGTCAGCAAAAATTTTTGTGACGTCATAGGTCAAAGGTCAATGACCTTGGCCCGGGGTCAATGACCTGGGGGTACCTAGGACCACCCCCTCTAAATTTTGGCAGGGGTACCTTGGCCCACCCCCTAAATTTTGGCAGGGGTACATAGGACCACCCCGTTTAAATTTTGGAAATTGCCAAATTTAAAAATTGGGTATGGTAGCCTAGGACCATAGTATGTACCTCTATCAGTATTGGGGGTCTATGTCGTTCCCTTTTATGGGTAAAAAATTGCCAAAAAGTCAAATTTTGGGGTTTTTTGATCTAATTTATCCCCTTGGATGAGGTGTTATTACCTTATATAGTTATATGGGCGTATACAGAGGTTCATTACCTTTCATAAGACATGGGTACATTAATGCACCCCTTGAAAAATTTGGGAGGGGTACCTTGGCCCACCCCTTAAATTTTGGAAATTGCCCAATTTAAACATTGGGTATTTTAGTACTGGACCCTAATATGTATCATGATAAATTTGGGTGGTCCTCCTCGTTCCCTTCTAGGGGTACAAAATTGCCAAAATATAAACGTAAGCAATACGTAGTACCACGTGTTTGGTTTTTGGTCGATTTTATCCCCTTTGATGACGTGTTATTATCCTATATAGTTATATGGTCATGTATAGGGGTCCATTACCTTTCATATGATATGGGTATATTTGCGCACTCCTTTAAAAATTTGGGAGGGGTACTTTGGCCCACCCCTTAAATTTTGGAAATTGCTCATTTTATATATTTGGTATTATAGTACTGGACCCTAACATGTATTATAATAAATTTGGGTGGTCCACTTCGTTCCCTTTTAGGGGTACAAAATTGCCAAAATATAAACGTAAGCAATACGTTGTACCACGTGTTTGGTTTCGACCCAAGTTATCCCCTTGGATGAGGTCCTATTACCTTATATGGTTATATGGTCATGTATAGGGGTCCATTCCCTTTCATAACATATGGGTATATTGGTGCACCCCTTTAAAAATTTGGGAGGGGTACATTGGCCCACCCCTTAAATTTTTAGAAATTGACCATTTTACATATTTGGTATAATAGTATAGGACCCTAATATATATATATTACTATAAATTTGGGTGGTCCACCTCGTTCCCTTTCATGGGTACGAAATTGCCAAATTGTTAGTACAACCACGTGTTTCGTTTTTGACCTAATTTATTCCCTTGGATGAGGTCCTATTACCTTATATGGTTATATGGTCATGTATAGGGGTCTATTACCTATCATAAGACATAGGTACATTTGTGCACCCCTTTAAATTTTTGGGAGGGGTACCTTGGCCCACCCCTTTAATTTTGGAAATTATCCATTTAATATATTTGGTATTATAGTATAGGACCCTAGTAGAAAATAGCTTAAATGTCCCCAGGAAGTCCGGGTTCGATAAGACTTTAATTCCCATATTAAATCGTATAGTATACTGTGGAAATTATCATTGTGTGTTCCCTTGAATAGCACTGGGGGAGATTAGACCCGGAAGTGATAAAAATTATCAAAGAATGATTAATTTTGTGAGTCGATAATTGGAGCGGAAGAAAATTTGATACTTTGAAAATCTTTAATGATAATTTTAATTAGAGCGGAAGAGGCTGTGATATGATTTCTTTTCTCCCCTTTTGTAGCGGAAACTGAATATAAGATAGTCACGGAAAGCAATATATGCTTTGAGTCACGTAACTTGTGTGTTCGATTAGAATATCAAAGGAAGTAATGATATGTGTATCATCTTGTTTTAATTGGAGCAGACTTCCCTCCTTTTGCGTGGGCAAAAGGGAAGTTTTGGATAATAAGCATAGAGATATTGATTTCGTTTGCATGAACGTGGGATGAAATATGTGGGCGAAGATAAATCCCTCCTCCTTTTGTGGATAAGAAGCAAAAACTGATTTATAAATAAAGTATATTGCCTTACATGATTTTAATGTTGTGTTTTTAAGTGCTAAGTTGTTTGTAGACGGTGTAATTTGATTGGAACGGTTGGATTTATTATTGAAGGTAAGGAATTTTATTTATTTATATGAATTGAATATTAAAAATATAAGATGAGATAAATGCCCTGTAATTAGATATATAATGGTAGTACTTTGATTGTTGAGTTGCTTTTGAATTAACTCAATTATTGGCAGCGAGGCTATATTGTTGTATATGCTTACAAGACTTTGCTTGTAATGATTATATTAACAATTTGAAAGACATAAGATGGCGCCGGGAATAGAACCCGGCTTTGCCACGGCAAAGACGCGCACGTTAGCTAATGCCGGGAATGGAACCCGGCTTTGCCACGGCAAAGACGTGTATGCTAGCTGCCGCCGGGAATGGAATTTGGCTTTGCCACGGCAAAGACGCGCACGTTAGGTAATGTCGGGAATGGAACCCGGCTTTGCTATGGCAAAGACACGCACGTTAGCTAATGCCGGGAATGGAACCCGGCTTTGCCACGGCAAAGACGCATATGTTAGTTAACGCCGGGAATGGAATTTGGATTTTTTACGGAAAAAAATGCGTACGCTAGCCACAACGGATGTTTATTTTGGTGCTGGGGTTTGAAGCCAAGCGCTTTAAACTTGGAAGTTAAAAGAGCTTTATTTGAAAAAAGAAACTATTTACATGTAATTTTAAAACAGAATTATTAAAATAATGAAGAGACTTTGCTTGATTTTTAAAATGGCTGAAGTCTTGTTAACTATCACTAGCGTTGAATGACAGGAGGCGGGACTGAAAACTGGTATCTTGCAGAGCTCTTGAAAATTGACCTAAAGGACTTTTAAGCTGTTGAAAATTGACAGGAAGGCGGGGCTGAAAATAGTGCTATCTTACAGAGGGTGTTGAAGACATTGACAGAAGGGTTGCCTTTAATGGGTGGAGTGTCGGTTAAGATAGATTGGTCATTGGTGGTTTTCCACCATTTTGTTTTTGTTTTAGCAGAGTAAGAAGCAATGGCGAACATAAAGATTTTGAATGAATGAATAAATGGTGTACAAGTTTTAAATGACATTGCCTTATTTAAATATGTAGAGAAAAAAAGAGACTGTTTTGGCATACAAAGTATGGTACATTTGCGAAATGAGATGTGTGAGTTTAACGGGAGACGTATGATTAAAGTAACTGAATGATGATGGGCGGAGAAGGGGAAATATTGAGAGAACTATGTAACGATTTTATTGTGTTACGTCCGACGATTATGTCGGTGAGGTAAAAGGAGACACTAATTTTTGCAGTAATGGTTTTATGAAACTTGTAAAGAAAGGTATATAGAAAGTGGTAGGAACCACGAAAAAAAATGCACGCACACGGTGTTTGCCCACCACAAAGCTCACCTAGCGCGAGCTGGGATCGATCAAAGCAGGAACCCCCAAGCACCAAAGACGAGAGTGTTGAGTGTGATTACGCTACGCGAGCTTGCAGACAATAATGAAATTTAAGTTAGTATATTGTTGTGTTGGTCCGAACTTATGAATAGTGGAATAAAACAAGAAACAGTTTACTTACTTAATGTCCATATGGCAGAACACACTTTACGTTACGGTAACTGATACTAATGTATAGTAGAAACTGTACATGTTTTGAATGAAAGAACATAGGAATTTACTTGATTTATAGTAAACTGATTTTATATGTATGCGGAATATACTTTTGTGAATGATTTTGTGTACGGAACTTGATTTGTTTTGCGTGACCACTAATTTTGTGACTGCTACTTTTGTAAAGTATTTTGCGATGCGGTGCGATGAAAAAATGCGGGCATTGCCTATATGCTTTTGACGGTAGCGTATTATGGTGAAGCGTGCGTAAGAGATATTTGTGGAAATGGCCGCTTATAGTATGCAAAGTCGCAGATTTAAAACAAAGATGGCCGACATTGCCAAGTTTTATGTACAGTGAATATTAATGGCAATAAATGATTATGATAATGTAAAAAAAAAGTATATTATATTGCGTATAGGTACACCGTGAGTAGTAATGGCATTAAATATGCACAACAATAGATGCTGTGCTATATGCAGTATACTATATTGCATATAGGTACACCGTGAGTAGTAATGGTAATAAATGACCACAACAATAGATGCTGTGCTATATGCAGCATACAATATTGCAAATGGGTGAACAGTGTATAGCAAATTCAATGGATAACAGCGGGAAGTCATGATGTATTGTATATATTGTATGGAAAATGCAAAATACATGTATAATGCGTGTTGGGTGACACTAGTATTAATTGATGATGTATATAGCGTACGGAAGGGCAAAATTAGATGGATGTAATGGGTGACAACAGCATGAACGGATGGCGTATATAGCGTATGAAAATGCAAGTTTAGCATTTAGTAAATATGATGGTTGAGAATGATATTAAGGGATGACGTATATAATTATACTTATGGATATGTAACTTAGTTGTATAGCGGGTGACAGTAACATGGTATGAAAGATACAGCATTAGCACAGCGGCGGTATGATAGCGACTGCTATCGTGTACATAGTATACATTAGATTTTAGGGATGCGGAAAATAGACGCAAAGCGCGTACTAAATGGAATAGCTTTTACATTATTGATGTTAGCGACTGTTATCGTGTACATAGTATACATTAGATTTTATGGATGCGGAAAATAGACGCAAAGCGCGTACTAAATGGAATAGCTTTTACATTATTGATGTTAGCGACTGCTATCGTGTACATAGTACACATTATTGCTAATGGATGATCAGTAAACGTATAACATAAGAAAAGAATAGTGTGAGGAATTTCCTTATATACATTATATGTAATAAACATGGCGACCATGCATAATACAGACATTGGCGTACACTGGGTGGCATGGATACCCTATAATTTAGTTTGATTTTGTTTATGTATTGCAAATAGGTGCGGTTACCACTTAGTATTAGCACAATTTGATTTTTATGCCTCGTATATATATTGATATACATAATACATGGGAAACATACCGCATAATACGTAATATTAGCATAAAGGGTTTATATTAGAATATAATAAAGTATTGGAGATTTGTTATTATAATAAAGTATTAGTAGACCATTGTACATTTATACATTGCCCGGCTAGCTTTTAGTAATCGTGAAACTTTCCCGCCATTTTTATATTAGTACGTTTTAGGTGCTATATGTAATAAAGTATAGTAGATATGATCAATGCATACCGGATATCAGTTAGTACTAATATTAATGTGAACATTTTCACCTTTGCTACGGTATATGGAATAAAGCACAGCACAGAACCGTAGTGGTTGCCATATGGGCCGTATAATTTTACTATGTCAGTGAATAGATAGCAAAACAGTTTGTATTAGGTTTACAGCATACTTATATTACTATTTGAATGAACGTATACCAGCTACCACTTTATGTGATACATACCGACTCATATTGTAGACAGCAAGGAAATATTAACAGATTTTTTATTTTATGTGTATAGGAAATATATACAATGGTTGGCTACCGCTTTGTATGAAGCTTACATGTTCATTTTACAATACATATATTAATATACCATTGCATGTATACACACTAACACTTTGTATGAGGTTTATTGGCTTATTATACGGCAAACATATTTTATTGCCTTTTTTTATCCGATATATTATACACTGTAGTGGGTAACGATAACATTTATAGTAAATAAATATTAACTTCTGCTTATGTATAGCAATTGGTTACTAATTAATATTCATGTTCCGCCATTTTTATATTCATTTGTTTTTATTATGTTGTACGTATTAAAATAGTCATAGTGATTGGTATATGTACAGTATAAATTAGTTAATTTTCCACCATTTTTATTTTACGTTTGATTTTTAATTATAGTACGTATAGCAAATACGCACAGTGCATATTAATTTGTATTGGGAATATATTAGTTTGTTGTAAGTGGAATGCACAGGATACGTACCGGTTAGTATTAATGTGAATGTTGTGCGTACTATAGGATGTAGTACATATACATATTTTAATTGAGTTGATTATTTAATACTGTTTTAGTATTTTATTGAATTTTAATTGGTTCACTTCATGTTGAAGCTCCGAACAATCTATGATTGTTATTATTTATTGAATCGCTTCTTATATTTTATATTCTCCTTTTCTATGAAAAGTCGTAAGAACACTTACAGTGTGAATTTTAATTGGACCGCTTCTTATATTTTATATTCTCCTTTTCTATGAAAAGTCGTAAGAACACTTACAGTGTGATTATTTATTGGATCGCTTCTGAAGAAGCTCATATACAGAAAATACGTTTTGAATTTTAGGTGGATCGTATGCTAAGCATACTCAGCTTATTTAACTTGTTGTAATGATTACTTGAACAATCGTAGATTGTGATTTTTACGTATCGCTTGCTATGCAAACTGAGAGCAACATAGTTGCGAGAATATTGAAATTCTTATAGAAGCTCTGAACAATCTTTGTGATCGAATAAAATTATATGTTTCGAACTTGTAAATAAATCGCTTCTAAAGAATCTCGTTATTTATTTATTTATTTATTGAATCGCTTGTATAGAAGCTCATAAAGAGAAAATGTTGAAAAATACTGAAAGTTGTAATAGTAAAGTAACAAATAATTTGATTTTTTTCTACCATTAATAAAGTTTTGATTGACGGTATAAAGAATGTTTGTTTCCGGTATTTTTCTCCTTATTATCAGTAAAGTATTTTCATTGGCGCGGCATTTGTTTGTTTTTCCCCCCCTACTATTGTTTTATCAGCGATTTTTTTGTTTGTGTTGGCACATGTGTTGAAACATGCTGAAACTGGTTTGAACCAGTTTATTATCTTGTAGTGTATATATATTGCATTGTTCAGGGAATGTTATCATAGATTTGTTGGCGAGGACAACTGCATGACGTGTTTTATTGCTTGTGCAAATTTAAGCTAATATTTTTATAATAAAGATATCACAGTTAATACATAAAAGAAGTATTGTAATATTCATTATATATTTGCAGTTGTACATATAAAAGGAAGATTTTAAGAATAGCAGAGAGTGTAAGAGACATCATAAAAAAACGCTAAAGGGGAAAAAGAAGAACTGTTGTCAGACTTCCAGCAGAGTTAGCAGATTAAATTAGAAGAAAATCGTAAGTACATTTATATTATACATACTTGATCATTTAAGGTTGATTTTGAAAGAAATATTGAATGTTAATGAAAATTATAATTATTAGGTTTGATATATATGCGAGTATTTGAATAATGCAATACAATTATTTAAACTTAATACATTTATGTATAACGATTTTAGCGAACACATGTATTTATTATTTTCAAATCATATTTTAAATATTTTTTGGTTTACACTCATTAAGTGTTTTATTAAAATTTTAATATTACGACAGTATAGCTGTTTTGATGTTGATTTTTAAGATGAAAATTCTATTGTATATGTTGTATGTATTTGTTTGTTTATAAAATACTCAAAATTATTTTATGTATATTTTCAGATGGAATTCCTCGGCGCATCGATGGTAAATGAGTTTAAAGAAATCGACGAAATTTACCTGGCTGCTGTTATAGAAGGCTTGCACACGAAGGAGCGCGTGTTGGAGACTTGGTGGCGTATTATGGATAAGCAACGCCAAGGCCTACGGGGAACTGAAAGGTATGATAGCTTGCTTTCCACTCTGTTTCAATTTTATCAAAATAATCAGCGGTAATCTTACAATACGCAATGTCTAGCGCTGACATTGTTGATTTGTTTACACATGGATTTTTCCGTGAACAAGTCATGTACCAGTGGGCACATGATAAATTTATACATTTAAATTATTTTAATCAAGGACAGGTTGATAGAATAAATGCAGCGGAGGTAGCCGAATTTTGTAATTATGGTTCGCGATTTATTTCGATTAATAACGTGGTGCCATCTGTTGTTCAGAATCCCGTAACTTCGGTCCACCAAGAAAGTGAACCCTTGGAAAATACACTTCAAGAAGAAGACTTTAATGTAATTGATGAAATTCTTAATGAACATTTAGTAAATGAAACAGATGGTACACACATGAATCAAAATTCCGCTGTGGTCGTGAATCGTGATGAATACGGAACATCTGACTATGTGGAGGCCTTGTTTAATGAATTATCTGAAATTGGACAAAATCAAGTGAATGTTGTACCTGAGGAAATAGAACAATCAAGTGTACAATGTTCACGCGATACTCGGGGTTACGGGATGAGGTCTCCACAGCCCGGAACGTCTGGGTACGTCCCTATGGTGCAACGTAGCGCACAAAAAGATGTTGAAAATACAGGGGAAGGTAACTTCGAAGTGGTACGTGAAAGCAGAAAAAGTTTCACTAAGTTTAACTTGGTGGGACATGAAATTGCGGTTAGGCCAAGGGGAAATCAAGACATTAGAAATCCTGCGGCCTATATTGAAAACTTAATGAACTTCGCATTAAATCATGTACTTACTGATGCGAGACCTAATGATTTTGTTGGGATGTACATTGATTCCTCAAATAGTAAGGATAACAAGGCAATGTATGTTCCGTGGAGACGCCGCAAAGATATTTCTGCACAATCCATCTTAGCTTCTATTACTAGAGTGTTAAATAGTAATGAAGACTTCCTTTTAGGTCATCATGTTCTGTTTCGTTTTCAAATAGTAAACGTAATGTTCGGTGCTGGAAAAAGTAGAAGTAATAATTCCTCACTGAACAAATATTTACCCCTGAACGAATTTTTAGTTCAGCATTTAGTAGATCTTCCGGGGAGCGATACGGACAAACTTTGTTTGCCAAAGAGTATCGCTTGGGGCATAGCTAAGCATACTGAAAACCGGAAAAATTTAAGTCATTTAACAGACCCTGATCGAAACACATTAAAGCATAGAGCTATTGCCCTCTGTACGCGTGCAGGTGTTAGTGTTAAAGGAAGAAATGGATGTGATTTTAATGATGTTGAATTATTGCAAAAACATTTAAGCCCAAACTATCAAATTATTATTTATGAAAAAGTTCCGGAAACAATACGGGAATTTAGAATACGTTACCCAAGAACAGAAGTAGAGCGAACAGATTTACAAGGTGCAAAACCAATTTACATTTATTATGACGAAAGGGGGAGTATTGGTCATTTTAGACCAATTAGAACCATTACTTCATTTTTAAGAAGGAGAAAGTATTGTTTACATTGTTTAGTTGGTTATAATGGAAATCCTCGAACACATAAGTGTGAAGTAGTGTGTTCATCTTGTGAACATTGTCATCAGCGAGATATTAACATGTATAAAATGAAATGTAATGCATGCAACAGATACTTTACTAGAGGTGAATGTTTTGACAATCACTTAAAAGGTAATAAAGCTGGCAAAAGTGTGTGTGAATATGTTAAAGTTTGCACCAACTGTAATGCATTCTATGATTTAAGAAAACGGAAATCGGATCATACATGTGGGGAATATTTTTGTAGTACATGTCGTGAACATGTACAGGAAGGTCACACATGTTATGTGAAGAAACTGAAACCAACTCATATCAAGAGGTTTCTTTATATTGTTTATGACGTGGAAACCATGCTCAAGCCGGAAAATGAGCGTGGGGAAAGGGAACATGAAGTTTGCCTAGTTTGTCTTAGACATGTTTGCCATGTATGCATAAACAAAAACATTGATGAGCCCTGCACTACATGTGGTGATGAAAACGGTAATCGTTCGTTTTCTTATAAAACCATTGATGAGTTTATTACACATATTTTATTAGATAGACCTCTATTTATTAAGATTTGCGTAGTGGCACATAATGGGGGTAAATATGACAACATTTTCTGTTTGAGATCTCTCATTGAGTCCCAGCATATTATTCCAAAAACTTTAATTCAGGGTCAAAAGATTTTTAGTATTTCTATTCGAGATAAAATCATTTTTAGAGATTCTTTTCTTTTTCTTGGATGCAAATTAAGCAAATTACCAAAAACATTAGGCCTTTCTGGAAATTTGAAGAAGGGAGATTTCCCATATTTGTTTAATACTTTAGAAAATCAAAATTATGTAGGACCATATCCGGAAATAGAATACTATGACCCTGAATCGCAGAGTGCTGAAGAAAAGCAGCGGTTGGAGGCATGGCACGAAGAACGTGTGCGTTTGGGAGAGCAATTTAATTTGCAAAAGGAAATGCTGGAGTACTGTGAAAACGATGTGAGAATTCTCACAGAAGCTGTTATCAAATTTACTAATATTATAGAAGAGAAAACGGATGGGTTACAATGTTTTCTTGTTTCGTCTACAATTGCAAGTTTAGCCATGCAAACGTATCGTACATCATATCTTCCTGAAGAAAGTATTTCTGTTATACCACCTTTGGGGTTCCATCATAAAACTAAAACTAGTGAAAAAGCAATAAAATGGCTAACATATATGGAACACCAATTGGGTATAGAAATCCAGCATGCTGGACGAAACGGAGAACAATCTTTTGGAAGGTATAATGTTGACGGATACCACGCAGAGCTTAACGCTGTTTTTGAATTTGTTTCCCGTATAACCGTAACGCCGTAGTAGATAACGCACATGGACCGTATAGCACATTCGAAAAAAGATACGAACATACGGAACTCCGTCGTAAATATTTCAAGGAAATTCTAAAAATGAATTTGTATGAAATATGGGAGTGCTCTTGGGATGATAAAGTTCGCACAGATGTACAGTTGCAAAAGTTCCTTAAAGAACATTGCACTAATGCAAGCGACTTTCTTATTCCTAAGAGTTGCTATAACGGAGGACGTACAGAAGTCTTTCGTTCGTATGTGGATTGTACGGATAATGAAACCGTAAAATATTACGATATTACATCGTTATACCCCCATGTCATGGCAAGGAAACCTCTTCCGGTGGGACCACCTAAGGTGCATAAGGGGCCAGTTTTCCCAGATGTGGGAAAAACAAATGGGATTATAAAATGTACTGTAATGGCTCCAAAACAACTCTTTTTTCCCATTCTCCCGTACGTGGCACAAGGTCGATTACTATTTGGACTTTGTAGAACATGTATGGAAGAAGAAAGTATTAACAATTGCACACATAGCGATTCTGAACGCGCAATGACTGGAACTTTTTGTACACCAGAGCTTCACCGTGCTCTTGAAAACGGTTATCAAATCGTCAAAATATATGAAATTTGGGAATTCGAACTTATGGGTTCTGAAGATCGGAATTCACCTAGTTTATTCCGGGACTATGTGAATACGTTTCTTCAAATGAAGCAGGAAGCTTCAGGCTATCCTGCTTGGTGCAAAACTGAAGAAGACAAACAAAAATACATTGACGATTATTATGCTCATGAAGGCATCAAATTAAATAAAGAAAATATTAGGACGAACCCTGGACTTAGGCAATGCGCAAAGTTGTACCTCAATTCGTTATACGGAAAATGGGGACAACGTACAGATATGACGCAGTGTGTCATTGTTGATAGTGGGGCAGAGTTCCATAGGTATCTTACAACACCGCGATATGAGGTTCATAGTGTTATTCCAGTTGGTGACGAACATCTTATTCTCACATATAAAGACCTGGAAACTGAGAATGTACCTCTGGAATTTTCCAACGTCATACTTGCTGGGTTTATTACCTCATGGGCTAGGCTAGAATTATATGACTTGCTTTTAACTGTAGGACCTAATGACGCTATTTACTGTGACACTGACAGTATTATGTTTACGTGCAGAAAAGATAAGGAACCTCCGTTAAAGCTTGGGAACTATTTGGGTGATCTAACTGATGAAATAGAAGAAGGGTGGGAGTTTGTAACATTTATAGGTCTTGGGCCCAAAAACTACAGTATTAGGCTTAAAAATGCCTCTGGGGAATTTCGATATATACACAAAATTAGGGGAATTACATTGAATGATAGAACTTCTCAAAAAATAAACTTTGAGAGCTTCTATGCATTAGTTAGTGGTGAAATAAATTCAACAACTATAGAGAATCCAAATAGTATTGTGCGAAAACAGGGGTTCAGGATCTTTTCACGTAAAGAAACAAAAACACACCAGGAGGTAAACAAAAAACGAAAACGAATTGACGACATACATTATACTGGACCTATACCAAAGACACGAAGTTTACCTCATGGTTATGTACAGTAATTTTAGCCTGACCTATAAGTGATTATTTTATTTGATCGTTTCTTATATTTTATATTCTCCTTTTCTTTGAAAAGTCGTAAGAACACTTACAGTGTGATTATTTATTGGATCGCTTCTTATAGAAGCTCTGAACAATCGTAGATTGTGAACCTACAAATAGTTGGATCGTTTCCTTTGGAAACTCGTTAAAATGCAAGAATAGTTGGATCGTATGCTAAGCATACTCAGCTTATTTATTTAACTTTTTGTAATGATTACTTCAACAATCGTAGATTGTGAACCTACAAATAGTTGAATCGCTTCTTATAGAAGCTCATAAATAGAAACTACGTTTCGAAAATACTAAAATGTGTGATTATATTAAGAGCTCATTGTAAAATGTTAAGTCTGTGTGTGTGTGTGTGTGTGTGTGTTTGTGTGTGTGTGTGTGTGTGTGTATGTATGTATTTGAATGAATGTATATAAAGTAAAGTATTTGTTGTATGCATTCAGTTTAAAACAAAATGTTAAAGTTTCAACATCCTTCTACTATTTTAATTGCTGGTCCTTCACGTGCAGGTAAAACCTGTTTTGTGAACCGTTTATTAAATGAACGCAATGAAATGTTTACTATAAAGTTTAATGAAATTGTATGGTGTTACGGTGCAGTAATACCAAATTTGGATGCAAGTGCACAAATTAGATTCGTAGAAGGAATTCCAGATATGAATAATTTTGAAATACAAGAAAATTCATTATTAATATTAGATGACTTAATGTCTGAAACCAATGGTGATGTTGCAAACTTATTCACAAAATATGCACATCATAAAAAATTAACTGTTATATTCATTGTACAAAATTTATTTCCAAAAGGAAAACATGCACGTGATATAAGTTTAAATGCACATTATATTATAGTATTTAAAAATCCACGTGATAAATTACAAATACAATATTTAGCTAGACAAATCATGCCCCGATATAGTAAACAAGTTGTAAATGTTTTCGAATTAGTAACACGCCAACCTCACACTTATTTGTTATTTGATTTAACGCAAAAAACAAGTGATGCATTACGATTACGTACAAATATTTTTCCTGGTGAAACACTGCACGTATATGCAAATGTAAAAGACAGTAATTCTGTAGTTTACGTTTAGTTTAGTTCAAGATGTTGAAGGTGAAACAACACATTGATAGTCTCCGTGCTTTGTGCAAATGCAAAAGTGCAAAGCGGAAACAAATGATTCAACATGCGTCTGGTGATTTAATACGTACTATTTCACAAGTTGCTAAAAATACAATAAAAGGAAACATTCCGTTAAATTCGCGTCAGAAGCAACGTTTACGTAGACATAAAAAGATCTTGCGTGCTTTATCTGCGCAACGTTCATCACTTAAAAAGAAAAAGAAAATTTTATTACAAAAAGGAGGTGCATTTTTACCATTAATCTTAGGACCATTACTTGGTGCAGTAGCAAGTAGTTTATTTGGAAGGTAGTTATGTCAGAATTTCGTAAAATGATATTAGTTCCTGAAAATGCTATGCAACAAATGCATACAAATATGAAATCAATAGATTCACATCAATCTCGTTTAGATGAAGAAATGAATAATATTTTAAAACGTAATGATCTTAGTATTGATGAAAAATGGAAATTGTATCAACAAGCATTGCAACAGTACTTAAATTATACTTCATCAGTTTCACAAAATCCTATCACATTGCCTATTATTGAAAAAGATGTTGAAACAACAACTGAAGAAAAGAATAATTCTATTTTACCCTTTGTATCTGATATTTTACAATCAGTACCAAAAACACAACGAAGGAAAACAGACCTATTATTAAAACAATTAACAAGTTCCAATAAAATTCATTGGGATCAATCAGGAACAGTGCGTATTCAAGGAAAAACAATACCAGGTTCTAATATTATAGATTTAATAAATGATGTTGTACGTACACGAAAATATTCAAGAAATCCAATAGGCATTCATGAATTTAAAAGTTTATTAGATGATCTTAATGTACCACGTGAATTTATTTCTACTCCTATAGTAAAATCACATAATAAAATTAAAAAATCACGAAGTCCGTCAATAGTAGCCAATATATTTAAAAATTGGAAAGATTATAAAATGTGAAAATGGTAAAATTATCAAAATTATATTATGATTATACCAATCCTGCTTCTTTATCTAGTATTAAAACAATACAACAGAAAACCAAATTATCAAAAAAGAAAATTAAAGATTGGTTAGCTTCTCAAGATGCCTATACATTGCATGCACCAGCACGTAAAGTATTTGAACGTAAACAATATTATGTTAGTGCACCAAATGAAACATTACAAATGGATTTAGCAGATATGCAAAATATTGCAAAGTATAACAACAATTTTAAATATATTTTGTGTTGTATAGATATTTTTTCACGATACGCGTATTGTGTTCCCTTAAAAACAAAAACAGGTCCTGAAATGGTAAAAGCAATCACAAAAATTTTAAACAACTTTAAACTACCCGTGTTTAATGTACAAACTGATTTAGGTACAGAATTTTATAATCGTCATGTAAAACGCTTATTTAAAGAATATGAAATTAATCATTATAGTGTGCATTCAGAAATTAAATGTGCATTAGCAGAACGGTTTATAAGAACATTAAAAGAAAAATTGTATCGTTATTTTACTGCTAAAAATACATATCGTTATATAGATGTTTTAGATCAATTTGTAAAAAATTATAATCATACGTATCACAGAAGTATTAAAATGGCACCTGCTAAAGTAAATGATTCTAATGTAGATCAAGTGTGGAATACGTTATACGGTGATAAACTGGATAAAAAGAAATTAATATGTAAATTTCATCCAGGTGATTATGTACGTGTTAGTAAATATAAACATAAGTTTGAAAAGGGGTATTTACCAAAATGGTCACAGGAAATTTTTATTATTGATAAATGTATTCCAACAAATCCTATTACGTATAAATTAAAAGATTGGAATGGGGAAGAAATTAAAGGTATATTTTATACACAAGAATTACAAAAAGTAAATCTTAATTCAAACAAAACATTTTTAATTGAAAAAGTCTTAAAACGAAAGAAAGATATGATGTATGTAAAATGGTTAGGTTATCCGTCAAGTATGAATTCATGGATTGAAACGAGTTCTGTTCAGTCTTCAAAATGAGTTCAACGATAAAACATGATTTCTATGTTACTCTTCCTTCAAATGCTAGTAGTGATATTTTTAGTAATAATACAACGTCATCATTTACAGTAAAGCTTGCACAACCTATTCACTTAAGTGAAGGAGAATGGTATGTTGCATTAACACAACTTAATATACCATTTAGCTTTTATAATGTTCGTGAAAAGGAAAAAATTGTAATTCAAAGCATCATTGATGATGAACTTGAAATTAATGATATTCATATAATACCAGGATATTATTCTTCCGTTCAATCTATTTTAGATATGATTCCGGAACATGTACGCATGTTAAAATATTATAAAAATAAAAATCAAATTAACATTAAGCATTCTTTAAAATTAAAAGATCAATGTATAATTGGTATAACAGAAGGATTACAACATATCCTTGGATTTCTAAATGAAAATACAAGCTATGCTCACGATACTGTTTTTCTAAAACCTTTTAATATAGAAGTTCCATCAATAACACGAGCAAAATTTCCATGTAATTTAGAGTACAATATACCAAACATTATTAATGTTTGTGTTGATATTGTAAAACAGCAAGAAAATATTGGTCCGATACTTCGTAAAATTAGTGCGTATAATATTGAACATGGGCATGTAAAATGTTTTCTATTTCACACACCACATTATGTAAAAGTTGAAAAATCATATTTTAACACAATTGAAGTAAACTTAAAAGATGAGCACGGTTTAAAATTGCCATTTCAATTTGGAACTTCAAACTTGACACTTCACTTTAAACGAAAATGATTTCTGAAAGTATAGATGATAGTTTTTACATCACATTAGTTTCAAATGCTAGTACCGATGTGTATCCTAAAAATAATCCGTCACATTTTATAAATCAACTAAAAAATAATATTCAATTATCACAAACCGATTGGTATGTAGGATTAACTGAATTACACGTTCCTTTAACATGTTATAATGTTACCGATGGTGAAAATGTTATTTGGTATAAACTAAAGAACAATGAACCGCAAAAAAGTAAAATTGTAAGTGGATATTATCCATCTGTACATCATATCATTGATGAATTAAATAAAGTGTCAAAAGATATAAAATTTTCTCTATCAACTATTGTGCAAGTAGATTGTAATGAACGCGTTGAATCGGTTACTTTGTCACCAACATTAGCGTTACAATTAGGTTTTCCTGAAAATAAAAATCTTGTAATTTATCCTCGCGGAATTAAACAACCGTACGTTGATATTGGTTATCCACATCAAATTTTTATTTATACTGATATCATACAATATCAGTTTTTAGGTGATACAAAAGCACCTTTATTACGTATTGGAACAATATCAAATGTGAAATACGGTAAAGTGCGAACATTAACATTTCAAGATATTCATTATTTACCACTTGCAAAATTTTCCTTCAACACTATTGAAATACTACTAAAAGACCATGCAGGGCGAAATTTGCCATTTCGTTCTGGGACGCTGAGTGTAACACTTCATTTTAAGCGTGCTCCTAATAAAATATAATTTATTTAAAACATGAAATTTAGACGACATTACGGGCATGGTATCCCATACTTTTCAGGACCTGTATATCAACGGGGACATGGCATAGGTAGTTTTTTCCAAGGTTTATTTCGATTTGCATTACCATTTCTTAAACAAGGTGCAAAAACGATAGGTCGTCAAGCATTACAAACGGGAATACAAGTAGCGGGTGATGTATTACAAGATAAACCGTTTAAAGAGTCTGTTCGCGCACGTGTAAAAGAAGCTGGTGAAACATTAAAGACAAAAGCTGCTAACAATGTTGGTCAGTTATTAACTGGAAGTGGTAAGAGACGGGCACGCAAACGTAAAGCTCCGACCATTATTCGATTTGGGCCTCCAACAAAACATAAACGCACAAACAAAAGTAAAAGCAAACGAAAAAGGAAAATAAATCGTGTTAAAGATATATTTTCATAATGGCATTACTTAATTCAGGCAGTGTAGAATGTTGCACCAATGATTTTGATTTATTTAGTACGCCAATGACACAAACTGCAATTGAGTCTTCAATCAATGCTGAATATCGTCCTATTTCTACATTAACTTCTGATGGTCCTATTGAATTTTTTATACCGGGTGAAACAGGTGAATTTATTCATACTGCATATCTTTATCTATATGTTCGTTGTAAAATTACAAAACCCGATGATACACCTTTAGGTGAAAATGATAAGGTAGCACCAACCAATAATTTTTTACATTCATTATTTAGTCAAATTGACATTTCATTAAATGATAAATTAATTACTTCATCATCAGGATTTTATCCTTATCGTGCATACATTGAAACATTATTAAATTATTCCCGTGATGCTACTGATACACATTTAAAATTAGGTATGTGGTACAAAGATACCGCAAAACAATTCAATACATTAACTGCTGATAATACAGGTTTTCAACAACGTGCTAATTATGTTAAAAATAGTAAATCGTTTGAAATGTATGGTCGTTTGTATACAGACATTGCTGGATTGCCACGAGCACTGGTAAATAAAGTAGGTCTTCGTATAAAATTGCATCGTACTAAAGATGCTTTTTGTTTAATGTCTCCTGCAAATACTTCTTATAAAGTAAAACTTGAAGATGTAACTTTACATATTCGACGTATAGATGTTGCACCCCATTTAGCAATGGAAATTAATACTAACATGGTTCGGGAAACAACAAAATATCCTCTCACAAGAGTTCAAACCAGATCTTATACTATTCCTGCAAATGTTAATTCATACAATCTTGATAATATTTTCTTGGGTAACGTACCTAAAGGTCTCGTTATTGGGTTTGTTTCTAATTCGGCATTTAATGGAAAATCTGAACTAAATCCATTTCATTTTCAACACTTTAACGTTAACAAACTGCAGCTACAGGTCGGATCAAAATCTTTTCCTCCCAACCCTCTTACCCCTGATTTTAAAAATGATTTGTACCTTCTAAGCTACCATTCTCTGTTTTCCGGTACTGGTTTATATTATAAAGATGATGCACATACTATTACTCCTGAAGAATATCCACACGGCTATACTCTTTATGCATTTATCCTATCACCTACAGCAACATTAGATGACTGCACTTGGGACCTTGTGCATGATGCACCTGTAAATATCAAAGTTTCTTTTTCTGAAAATTTAACTGAACCTATAACTTGTATTGTATATGCACAGTTCGATTCCTTAATTCAAATTGATAAAGATAGGAATATATATACCGATAATACTTTTTAAAATTATCATTTTACTAAAAGAAGTATAACTGTAAACTTCTAATCAATCAATCAAATTACATGTGTTCTACTGGTACAAAGTTGGCGCTAGACATTCTATATTGTAATATACTGCCTGATTATTAAAAGAGTTTGCAAGGTGTCATACCATGAAGTGTGTAAAAAGTATTTTCCTATCGTTAGCACCATTTATAATTATTGGTAAAGTTATAAAAATATCTGTCAATAATATTTTCAATATGTTAATTGAATTCATGAGAATATTTCATATACGTCACTAAGTCTTCCAACATATACGCACGTATGTATAAAATGTGATGTGTTCCAAAAAGTCATGTACACGGACGATATAATAAAAGTGTTACTTCGTGATAAACTCACTGGTGCAAGTATTACTGGAATTTATGCAATTGATAGAATACCTAAAAATGTGCAACCACCGGGTGGACTTATCATAAACTTGGACAGTTCTGCTTCTACTGGATCACATTGGGTGTGTGTATTCATTGATGAAAATCAAAGAGGCTATTACTTTGATAGCCTGGCATTACCAATACCAAAAGAAATAAAAACGTTTTTAAATAAAAATTGCAAAATATATTTTACAAACAGTTCCGCATATCAAGATGGAAATTCAATCTTGTGTGGATATTTCGTTCTATATTTTCTTCATCATATTGTACGCAAGAAAAATTTTCAAGCATGTTTAAATTTATTCAATATAAATAATCTTAAACAAAATGATAAAATTGTATTTAACCATGTAACCAAAATATTAAAAAAAAAGAAAAAACAAGTAGATTAGATTAATAAAATGTTTTATTTACAATTTTAAATCTTGTGTTTTTATTTACAACAACAACAATAATCACATTCTTGCAAATGCATTAGTTAATGATGTTGATCTTACATGTTTCCACCAAGAACATAATTGTTGTGCATTACGAAATGCACATCCGGATTTTTTCTCAAGTTTAATATTTTGTTCATGAAACGAACACAAATCATTAAATACGTTCGCATGCAATGTGTTTAATGATGGACATTGTTTCCTTTCTAAATCAATAACATTATCTAATGCAAAAATCTTTTTAATCCAAACTGATTTTTCTGCACCTTTGGAATAAAAGGTTGCATCGTGTTTACAAAGTTGATATACAAGGTTACGTATGTGTGATACAGTATAACCACATTTATCATTCCAACTTAGTCCATGTAAGTGTAATGTTAACCAATCAATTTGTTTTTGACAACCTAACGGTAGTAAATTATATTCTATTGGTGATCTTATTAAGCAATGCAAATTTACTGTATCATCACATGCAGTTAAACAAAATTCACGAATAATAAATTCATGATTTGAAATCTTGAAACCTTGTATGTCAATAATGTATTCATTAGCAAATGGTGAAATTTCATGTTTACGTTGCAATAAAAATGGAATAATTTGTCCAACAAATTCAATGTTCTTTAAACATTCACGCGTTTTTCGTATAAAGTTTATACTTGAGATTTCACTATGTCTTTCTTCAAACACTTCAAACAAATCAATAAGAGTTATTTCATTGGATAAATACTGCACTGCAAAATCACCAACGTTCTCAGAATTCAGTACAATTGGATTAAAGAGTAAGTATACGTTTATAGTTCTCAAAACACATTGTTCACTAATTTCATCATCACTACAATATACACATATACTATTTTCGCAAGACATTTTGTTAACACAGTTCAATCACATTCACTATCAGGATTATATCTGTCTTTTTCAAGTAATATGCGTACGAGATGTTCACGTGCATTCATATCAACCGTCAGTTCACCATATGTAATATTAAAATAGTCTCTTGTTAATGGACCAATAGCATGAGTTAATCCGTAAATATAAAACAATTCGTCTTGTACACGAGGAGTCATCAACACAGACCATGCACGTATACCTAAAATGTCATCCTCACAATAAAAACATTCATGAGCCCACTGAAATGTTTCATTCCAATAACATGCATAACATATCACATAACCATCAGGAATCCATTTCACAATACAATCTCTAATACAGTTTACATCCACCTGGTTATCACTACATTCACAATTCCAAGCTAATTCCGATGCAACAGGTGATGGTGCCGACGTATCCACATTTGATACCACGGCTTCGTGTGATTCCGCCTCAGAATCCAATTGATCCTCCGAAAACTCGTACACTTCGTCATCGGATAAATCATTTGTTTCTTCACTATCTGATGATAAGCAAGGATAAACTTCTACATTATTTGCATATCTTTCTAACAACGTTTCATTAAATGATGAATCGGGAGAATCTGGATGGTCTTCTATTTTTGATTTCTTTTTACAAGATGTATCATTCTCATCGTCAGACTTTCGCTTCTCAACAAGTTCTTCAACCAAGTGATGCTTGTCCATGGCTGACAAAACTATACACTCAAATTTTAACAGTAATATTTAAAGAAAGATTTTCAATGACGTCACGCGCTCGCGCCCGCGCCCGCACATATTTCCCGTTCGCGTCCCTGCGCCCACACCCCCGCGCCACGTCGCGTTTTTCCGGAACTTATCTTTATTATTATCATTTATATGATACTCACCCCTCTTCTACTACATCCTGTTCCTATTTATCATTTTCTACTTATCAACAACATACCACTCACCCCCTTCCACTACATCCAATTAACGTTTATCATTATCAGCATCCGGAAAACATTAATATCAAAACATAGGGTCTCTCTATAACATAGTGTATACCAATACCGGAAATACATTGATAAATCAGTCTTATCAAACAGGATATCCTGGGGACATCCTTACATCTAACTACTGACCCTAATAGAGATTACTATAAATTTGGTTGGTCCACCTCGTTCCCTTCTAGGGGTACAAAATTGCCAAAATATAAACGTAAGCAATACGTTATACCACGTGTTTGGTTTTTGGTTGATTTTATTCTCTTTGATGAGGTGTTATTACCTTATATGTTCACATGAGCGTATACAGGAGTCTATTACCTTTCATAAGACATGGGTATATTGATGCACCCCTTTAAATTTTTGGGAGGGGTACCTTGGCCCAACCCTTTAATTTTGGAAATTGCTTAATTTCATCATGTGGTGTCATAGTACTGGATCCTAATATGTATCATGATAAATTTGGATGGTCCACCTCGTTCCCTTTTAGGGGTACAAAATTGTCAAAATATAAACGTAAGCAATACGTTATACCACGTGTTTGATTTTTGACCTAATTTATCTCCTTGATGAGGTCCTATTACATCATATAGTTATATGGTCATTTATAGGGGTCCATTGCCTATCATAAGACATAGGTACATTTGTGCACCCCCGGGAGGGGTACAATGGCCCACCTCTTTAATTTGGAAATTGCTCAATTAAACATTTGGTATTAAAGTATAGGACCCTAATATGGATCACTATAAATTTGGGTGGTCCACCTCGTTCCCTTTTAGGTGTACAAAATTGACAAAATATAAACGTAAGCATTACGTTGTACCACGTGTTTGGTTTTGACCTAATTTATTTCTTTGGATGAGGTCCTATTACCTTATATGGTTATATGGTAATGTATAGGTGTTCATTCCCTATCATAAGACATAGGTACATTGATGCACCCCGGGAGGGGATTCGGTATCATAGTACAGGCCTCAACATGTATCATGATAAATTTGGGTGGTCCATCTTGTTCCCTTTCATGGGTAAAAATTGCTAAAATATAAACATAAGCAATATGTTGTACCATGTGTTTGGTTTTTGGCCCAATTTCTTCCCTTTGATGAGGTTCTATTACCTTATATGGTTATATGGTCATGTATATAGGTTCATTTCCTATCATAAGATATGGGTACGTTGATGCATCCTTTAAAAATTTGGGAGGGGTATCTTGGCACATCCACTCGGTTTTAGAAATTGTTTAATATAAGCATTTGATATCATAGTACAGGTCTTCAATATGTACCACTATAAATTTGGATGGTCCACATCGTTCCCTTTTCATAGGTAAAGAACTACCAAAAATCAAATTTCGGAGGTTATTGACCCCTATTTAGCACGTTATATGGTTTATTACCTTTATATGTTTATGTTCCCTTTTAAATTTGGGAATTATCGAATAACAAAATTCGGTAAACGTTTTCTAGGACCCGTTGGTATTCCTCTTATGGCCAAATATTCAAAATTTAAAGGTTATTGACCGGCTTTATTATTGAATAAGTACAGGATTTATTACTTTTTTCATAAGACACAGGTGTATTTGTGTACCAATCTTAAATTTTGGGAGGGGGTACATTTCTTATTGTCATATCAATAATTGGTAAATGTTCTTTGGGTAAATCATTGTGATCACGTGATCAGTTATTGACCTATGATGGGATTAGGAGTCCAGGACATTGGTACATTGAAACTTTGTAGGATAATTTGAGAATGCGTCATTGGTATTGATTATTACAGCCAAATATAAACGTAAGCAAGACGTTGTACCACGTGATTGACCTTGATGAGGTAGTGTACAGGGATTCATTTCCTTTGTTGTGGTACTTCTTAAGTTTGAGTACATTAAACAGTTGGTTCTACTCAGGTAAACAATTGACGGACATTATTGACCTTATTGAACATATAATGATATGATTAATTCTAAGACTTAGGTATATCAAGAGAAGTATTCTTTAAATTTGGGAATGGTGATAAACAGAATTTTAACATAAGGTGCGAAATTTGAAACAATACATTGAACTTTAGTCACAGCTCATAGTCTAAGATCGTTGGTGGTGATTGATTTGAAATCTGATAGCTAACCTTATTGAATCTTATGACTCATAGACGAAAGGCAATACATGCTACAACACTGGCAAAGCTATTGTTAATGCAATTTGATTGGTTGATCACTATCTTTCCTGCAATCTGATTGGTTGATCACTATCTTTCGTGCAATCTGATTGGTTGATGATTTTCAAATCTTTGCTGTATTCAGTTTTAAGTTTTGTTTAACATTTAAAAATCATGGTTTCGTTCAACATTTTGCACTCACTGATAAATATGATCAAAACCGTTTATTTGTTAATCGAATAGTTAAAAACCGGATAAAGTTTGACGGTTAACCGTGAAACGTAAAAATTTTTTAGTTTGAAATTTTTTTGCTTGAAATTTTTTTTTGTTTTGAAAATTTTTTCGTTTCCAAATTTTTTGTTTGAAATTTTTTTGTTTCAAAATTTTGTTTGAAATTTTTTTCGCTTCAAAATTTTGTTTGAATTTTTTCGTTTGAAATTTTTTGTTTAAAAATTTTTCGTTTGAAATTTTTTCGTTTCAAAATTTTGTTTAAAATTTTTGTTTGAAATTTTTCGTTTCAAAATTTTGTTTGGAAAATTTTGTTTGAATTTTTTTCGTTTGAAATTTTTTGTTTGGAAAATTTTGTTTCAAAGATTTTTTGTTCTAAATTTTTGTTTCAAAGTTTGGTTTGACATTTTTAAAAGTTTGTGCACTCATTAGTAAAGAACTGGAACTGTTAGAACTAAAACCTCTGGCAACATTGTGGTGCAATAGTACACGTCAGAACATGATAATGCAACGTCATCCGTTTTGCATCATATATAAGTATCGTTCGAGTTAGTATTCATGATAACATCATCATGGCTACTTGTCTGCAGTTTCTAAACACACGTGATGTGATGAAATCATTTACCAAGATTACTGATTTACAACAGAATGTACCTTAGCTAGCCAAATGATCCCTACAAAGTTTGGAGTAAGAATCGTAGTGAAGCTTGAAAATGATAAGAATATAATTTTACCAGCAAGATATTTACCCATGGAAGCATCAAAACAAGAAGAACTGCTGCGTTTCTTAAATACTGGATCTGTATCTTTATGCTATAAAAGACTCTTGGGTCGAAGTCATCAACTTGAATTTAGTACACAACCAGATTCGTCAGCCATTGTGATGAAATCATGAATCAGTACATTCCAATGACGTCAGCTGTAGTTGTATGAATGTGGTTGGTCGGCATGACGTCAGCAACTGTGATGAAATCATGAATCAGCACATTCCTTACCAATGACGTCAGCAATAACTATAAACCAGCAAATACAGTGTCATCCCACGAAATCATTTGAGCAAGTCCTTTTCAGGAGGAAAGATGTGCACTTCTAACGATAAAGAGTTCATCTTCGCAAGCTATTATCCAATAAACAAAACATGTGATGATTGGTATCAGTGCTAGAACATTTGAACCTGTGATTCGATTGGGCAAAGCAGAACAATTTGGTGTACAACTGACCTGTGAAGAATGGCACGAATCGACCAAATGAATGATGAGCTAAATGTGACCATAGTCAAATCATTAGGCTCAAATCACGAAGTGGTGCTGCGTACAGTCCTCGAAGAGAAGATGGTGCTGTTACGTAAAAAGAGTACATTCCATGTCCCTCGCAACATGGTGTATCTAACACAAACTGAATGGAACAAATTCATCAGCGTATTTCAGTGTGTGAAACATGCAGTGGAAATGTGCAACAAAACAAGTATATTCCTGAAAAAGTACTATTTTGAAAAATGTGTTATGCATATTGTACAACATGTATCTAGATATTGTGATGGTTGTCAACATCGTTCGTGGGTGCATACCTGTATTGATAAACAGTTTATTTGTGATCAAATGGACATTGAGTTTCCACCAATTGATATTGCATTAGACCTTAAAAGACTTCAACTGGAATTAAAATTATATGCTAAAGACAAACTAGTGCAAGAAGTTCAAAATACATTGTATCGACAATATCCAGAACCACTATCTGGTATGGATGTATGTGGAGTGTAATAAAATGATCCATTTCAATGAATTGTGTTTTTTCATTTCAAGTACAACCCCAGGTTCTGACGTGTACTATTGCACCACAATGTTGTCAAAGGTTTTTGTTCTAAACAGTTCCGGTTCTTTACTAATAAGTGCACAAACTTTTAAAAATGACAAACCAAACTTTGAAACAAAAATTTCAAACAAAAATCTTTGAAACAAAATTTTAAAACGAAAAAATTCAAACGAGAAAAAAATTCAAACAAAATTTTCCAAACAAAATTTTGAAACGAAAAATTTCAAACAAAAATTTTAAACAATTTTGAAACGAAAAAATTTCAAACGAAAAATTTTTAAACAAAAAATTTCAAACGAAAAAATTCAAACAAAATTTTGAAGCGAAAAAAATTTCAAACAAAATTTTGAAACAAAAAAATTTCAAACAAAAATTTTTTCAAACAAAAAATTTGGAAACGAAAAAATTTCAAACAAAAATTTTAAACAAAATTTTGAAACGAAAAAAAATTTCAAACAAAAAATTTTAAACAAAAAAAATTTTGAAACAAAAGTTGTCAAAATTTCAAACAAAATTCTCAAACAAAAAATTCAAACAAAAAATTTGAAAGCAAGAATTTTCAAACAAAATGTTTCAAGCAAAAAAAATTTCAAACTAAAAAATTTTTACGTTTCACGGTTAACCGTCAAACTTTATCCGGTTTTTAACTATTCGATTAACAAATAAACGGTTTTGATCATATTTATCATTGAGTGCAAAATGTTGAACAAAATCAAGATTTTTAAATGTAAAACAAAACTTAAAAACTGAATAGAGCAAAGATTTAAAACTCATCAACCAAACAGATTGCACGAAAGATAGTGATCAACCAATCAGATTGCACGAAAGATAGTGATCAGCCAATCAAATTGCATCAACAATAACTTTGCCAGTGTTGTAGCATGTATTCCCTTAAGACTATGAGTCATAAGTTTCAATAAGGTTAGCTATGTATCCCTGTACACTACCTCATCAAGGTCAATCACGTGGTACAACGTCTTGCTTACGTTTATATTTGGCTGTAATAATCAATACCAATGACGCATTCTCAAATTATCCTACAAAGTTTCAATGTACCAATGTCCTGGACTCCTAATCCCATCATAGGTCAATAACTGATCACGTGATCACAATGATTTACCCAAAGAACATTTACCAATTATTGATATGACAATAAGAAATGTACCCCCTCCCAAAATTTAAGATTGGTACACAAATACACCTGTGTCTTATGAAAAAAGTAATAAATCCTGTACTTATTCAATAATAAAGCCGGTCAATAACCTTTAAATTTTGAATATTTGGCCATAAGAGGAATACCAACGGGTCCTAGAAAACGTTTACCGAATTTTGTTATTCGATAATTCCCAAATTTAAAAGGGAACATAAACATATAAAGGTAATAAACCATATAACGTGCTAAATAGGGGTCAATAACCTCCGAAATTTGATTTTTGGTAGTTCTTTACCTATGAAAAGGGAACGATGTGGACCATCCAAATTTATAGTGGTACATATTGAAGACCTGTACTATGATATCAAATGCTTATATTAAACAATTTCTAAAACCGAGTGGATGTGCCAAGATACCCCTCCCAAATTTTTAAAGGATGCATCAACGTACCCATATCTTATGATAGGAAATGAACCTATATACATGACCATATAACCATATAAGGTAATAGAACCTCATCAAAGGGAAGAAATTGGGCCAAAAACCAAACACATGGTACAACATATTGCTTATGTTTATATTTTAGCAATTTTTACCCATGAAAGGGAACAAGATGGACCACCCAAATTTATCATGATACATGTTGAGGCCTGTACTATGATACCGAATCCCCTCCCGGGGTGCATCAATGTACCTATGTCTTATGATAGGGAATGAACACCTATACATTACCATATAACCATATAAGGTAATAGGACCTCATCCAAAGAAATAAATTAGGTCAAAACCAAACACGTGGTACAACGTAATGCTTACGTTTATATTTTGTCAATTTTGTACACCTAAAAGGGAACGAGGTGGACCACCCAAATTTATAGTGATCCATATTAGGGTCCTATACTTTAATACCAAATGTTTAATTGAGCAATTTCCAAATTAAAGAGGTGGGCCATTGTACCCCTCCCGGGGGTGCACAAATGTACCTATGTCTTATGATAGGGAATGGACCCCTATACATGACCATATAACTATATGATGTAATAGGACCTCATCAAGGAGATAAATTAGGTCAAAAATCAAACACGTGGTATAACGTATTGCTTACGTTTATATTTTGACAATTTTGTACCCCTAAAAGGGAACGAGGTGGACCATCCAAATTTATCATGATACATATTAGGATCCAGTACTATGACACCGCATGATGAAATTAAGCAATTTCCAAAATTAAAGGGTTGGGCCAAGGTACCCCTCCCAAAAATTTAAAGGGGTGCATCAATATACCCATGTCTTATGAAAGGTAATAGACTCCTGTATACGCTCATGTGAACATATAAGGTAATAACACCTCATCGAAGAGAATAAAATCAACCAAAAACCAAACACGTGGTATAACGTATTGCTTACGTTTATATTTTGGCAATTTTGTACCCCTAGAAGGGAACGAGGTGGACCAACCAAATTTATAGTAATCTCTATTAGGGTCCTATACTATAATACCAAATATATTAAATGGGTAATTTCCAAAATTAAAGGGGTGGGCCAAGGTACCCCTCCCAAAAATTTAAAGGGGTGCATCAATATACCCATGTCTTATGAAAGGTAATAGACTCCTGTATACGCTCATGTGAACATATAAGGTAATAACACCTCATCAAAGAGAATAAAATCAACCAAAAACCAAACACGTGGTATAACGTATTGCTTACGTTTATATTTTGGCAATTTTGTACCCCTAGAAGGGAACGAGGTGGACCAACCAAATTTATAGTAATCTCTATTAGGGTCCTATACTATAATACCAAATATATTAAATGGGTAATTTCCAAAATTAAAGGGGTGGGCCAAGGTACCCCTCCCAAAAATTTAAAGGGGTGCACAAATGTACCTATGTCTTATGATAGGTAATAGACCCCTATACATGACCATATAACCATATAAGGTAATAGGACCTCATCCAAGGGAATAAATTAGGTCAAAAACGAAACACGTGGTTGTACTAACAATTTGGCAATTTCGTACCCATGAAAGGGAACGAGGTGGACCACCCAAATTTATAGTAATATATATATATATATTAGGGTCCTATACTATTATACCAAATATGTAAAATGGTCAATTTCTAAAATTTAAGGGGTGGTCCAATGTACCCCTCCCAAATTTTTAAAGGGGTGCACCAATATACCCATATGTTATGAAAGGGAATGGACCCCTATACATGACCATATAACCATATAAGGTAATAGGACCTCATCCAAGGGGATAACTTGGGTCGAAACCAAACACGTGGTACAACGTATTGCTTACGTTTATATTTTGGCAATTTTGTACCCCTAGAAGGGAACGAGGTGGACCACCCAAATTTATCATAATACATTTTACTATCCAGTACTATAATACCAAATATATAAAATGAGCAATTTCCAAAATTTAAGGGGTGGGCCAAAGTACCCCTCCCAAATTTTTAAAGGAGTGCACAAATATACCCATATCTTATGAAAGGTAATGGACCCCTATACATGACCATATAACTATATAGGATAATAACACGTCATCAAAGGGGATAAAATCGACCAAAAACCAAACACGTGGTACTACGTATTGCTTACGTTTATATTTTGGCAATTTTGTACCCCTAAAAGGGAATGAGGTGGACCACCCAAATTTATCATGATACATATTAGGGTCCTATACTATAATACCCAATGTTGAAATTGGGCAATTTCCAAAATTTAGGGGGTGGGCCAAGGTACCCCTCCCAAAAATTTAAAGGGGTGCATTAATATACCCATGTCTTATGAAAGGTAATGAACCCCTGTATACGCCCATATAACTATATAGGGTAAAAACATCTCATCCAAGGGGATAAATTAGGTCAAAAACCTCCGAAATTTGAATTTTTGGCAATTTTTTACCCATGAAAGGGAACGACATAGACACCCAATACTGATAGAGGTACATACTATGGTCCTAGGCTACCATACCAAATTTTTAGATTTGGCAATTTCCAAAATTTAAGGGGGGTGGTCCTATGTACCCCTGCCAAAATTTAGGGGGTGGGCCATGGTACCCCTGCCAAAATTTAAAGGGGGTGGTCCTAGGTACCCCTAGGTCATTGACCCCGGGCCAAGGTCATTGACCTTTGGCCTATGACGTCACGAAAATTTTTGCTGACTCGGCTCAATATACGTCGGCCACTACTACTACATGAGACAATGTATACTGCTGAATATGTTAGGGGGTGGTTTAATTAACATCAGAATGACTACGACACTTCCCTTGGCCCGCCCAATTCTCAGGCCTCAACATTATCGAGCCTGTAGTCAGTTCTGGAACTCAGACTTCGTGCCACATACCCTACTCAATCGTTGTTGATGGAGTTGAATGCAGCATTGCATGAGGAATGAATCAATATTCCTCTGGAAATCGTTCATGACTTACATGCTTCCATTGTATAATGAATCATAAATGTTCTGCACACTGACAATAGTAATCGCACGTCCTATTAACCAGGTAAGTTGCATTTTCTTCAGGTGCTTCCATTATTTTGATAACCATATGTATACGTGTATGTATTAAAAGCAAATTTATAAACAAGAGAACAGAAAATGCCGTACTGCGGAGATCATTTACTACTGGGATAATGCTTTGCTTCAAGTGCTTATAGATCACTAAGGTTAAAGGACAGAACTTCCTGTTGAAAGTGGAGCCAAAACTACTATTTAGTCTTGTATGTGAGAAAAGTTGATTCTTGGAATCATTGTAGCTAATAATTCTATAGTTATAGGAAGGAAATAAATTATTTCTTTTTGATAAAATGCTTCGTGTGGAGTATTGTGCTGTATGAGTCGTAAACATGAATATTACGTAAAAAATATGAAAACGACTGGAAGCTTTCGAAATGTGGGTGTGGAAAATAATGGGGAAAGAATTAACTGGGTCGAGCAGAAAACTAATGAGAGAAGTGGTAGGGGAGAAAAGAACAATTTTAGATAGTATTAAGAAGAGGTAGAGAAGCTGTTTGGGACTTCACCTGAGAAGATACTGCATCATGAGAGACGTGCTAGAGGGTATGGTGGCAGGAAACAGAGGGAGAGAACGAAGGAGACTACAATTAATGGACGATATAAAAACAGAGAAATCGTACGTTAAGATGAAGAGGTTAGCGGAAGACCATGGAGCATGGAAGCTTCTTAGCTGCAGCAAGTGACTTGCCAATAAGAGCAGAATACATGTGATGACGATAATTAGTTTAAATATTTTATTACTCTACAGCCAAAGTTTCATTAATTTAGTAGTTATCTCAACTTTATTTTAAATGAAATTTCTAATTAAGCTTAATTGACTATGATTTTTTAAATTATCCACTACATATGTGGATAGTCTGTATGGATGCTCCTAACACAACATTACATGAATATGCAACACTTATTTATTAATCATGAATATATAATGAATATATAAGATGTTCAGAACACATGGGAATCAGATCCAATAACCAAAGTTTTAGGAAAGAGACATAAAGTTTGTACTCTATGCTTAGGTACATGGAGAAGTTAAAACTTTTTTTTTTTTTTTTTTATGAACTAACTAACTAACTAACTCTATGGCTTATGGTCTTCTTTAGCCTAACCGGCATAATCGTGGGACTTAAAACAAAGATTTCATTTTTTCTGTGGCTTGTGGAACCCGGAGGTTCAATGCCGCGTTCACAAAAGCTCTCCACTGACTTCTATCCTTAGCAAACTGGATCCAGTTTTTACTTTGTATTCCTAGTTCTGTGAGATTTAATATTGTCTTCCCATCTGCGCCTAGGTCTTCCTAATGGTCGTTTTCCGATTGGACTTATAGTTAAGACTTTGAAAGCAATTCTACTTTCTTCCATTCTAGCTACATGACCTGCCCACCTAAGCCTCCTGACGACCCTATCAATGTTGGGTAAACCGTATAAATTATGTAGTTCCTCATTATGAAGTTTCCGCCATACCCCATTCTCGTTGCTCTTGGATCCGAATATTCATCTCAGGATCTTGTTCTCAAATACTTTCAGTCTATGTTCTTTCCTCAAAGTAAGCAACCATGTTTCGCAACCATACAGAATGGGTATGATTATCGTTTTATATATTTTAATCTTCAAAATTCCTCTACAGAATTCGCGATGACAAGAGATTTTGAACTGAATACTAACACGAATTTCCTGCCTTTAGTTGACATTTAATTTCTTCGTAAATATGGTTTTCGTCTGTTTATTTTATTATAAAAATTATTTACTATGTCTGGAAATGAAACTTTCAAACTTTAAAAGGAGCTTTAGCTAGAGATCTTAAAGATAAAATGAATCGAAAATGACAAAAAAAAAAAAGAAAAAGAAAAAGAAAAGAAAAAAAGAAAAATAGACAATTCATTTGTGCACAGAACACACCATATGAAACAAAGAACAGTCTTTTTTTTTTCTTTTTTTGTAATTTTAAGTACTTCATACTTATTTTGTGAATAAATGTTCACGTTTTCACACTTAACAACCCAAGCTACCGTGAGCAACCTATTGCATATATGATGTATTTACACGAAGAGCTATGAACTCGCTTGCAAATAGAGAAATGTCAACACTTTCCATCAAGTCTTGTCACATTTTTCAAGGGTGGTTGGACCTAAGACGCTTTTCGAGAAGCCCATCTGAGATTCCTCTTCTATCACCATTATGTTGATTTGGGTGAAATTTCTTAGTACAGAATTAAATTGTGGAAAAAGGACTTGGAAAGGTGAAACGTAATCCTGTGAGTGGTCAAATTTGTTTTATTTAGTTTGAAGATGAGTATAAAGAAAATGCCTTATTCGGTTAAAAAAAAAAGCATATAATGACGAAGCTTCGATTGACCTTCTTTGATTCAGGTGTGTTTATCATTCAAACTAAGTCCTTGTCGTTTTCAGACTCTTCATCTAAATGGACATCCAATAAATGAAGAGCGGAGAGAGATCCTTAAGGATACTCGAGGATACTCGAAAGCCTCTCTTTGCCAGTTCTCCTTTACTGGACATAGACTGTGAACAACGAAGTGGCGGAAGCGAAGAGGAAAATAAAAACGAGTTGAAAAAAGCCTATTGGAAACTTCTCTGAGGGAGTCATGCTGTATCTCTTGTGTCAACATGATTCTAATTAGCAATTAAAGCGCTTCTTCATTCCACTTTTGCAACCTTTCCCCTTCTCCGCTCTTTCTTTGCAAGATAGCTGCTGCGAAGTAAGAAGTGCTTGAAAGGAATTCTTCCATTACACCTGCCTTCTTCTTCTCCATGCATTTGTCCTCTACTTACACAAATCATTCAAGGTTTTTAAGATCCTGAAGTATACTTCGAAAGAACAGTGTTAATTATGTAACTCTTGTATTAAGAGAGTGACAGCTTTAATGTTCTCATGGATCGTACACTTTGATCGTACTCGTTAACACATAACAACACTACATTATTCAGTAAATGAAATCTGTGCCTCTGATGTTTATGTTACGCAAATGTAAGTCCATAACAAAATAATACAATTCTTAAGTCAATATATATAATCTCATCTTTTAAAATTCGATACTCTAAGGTCACTGTAAGCAGTTTCTTGCATCACTTTTCTTATACATTCAAATGTACTAGGATAGCGTGGTGGTGTTAGTTTTTTTTTTTTTTTTGGCCAGTTTGGTTCGCATCCTGATCTAAATTCTCTTGTTAAATTTAAGAGCTCATTAATAATTTGGTTACTGAGAACCTTCCATATATCTACATAGAATAGTTTCTGTGTTAATTTGATTACAGAATTTAATGCTACCACGTCGTATGGAACAATTCATTTACACTCCCAAGAGACTAAAAGACATTTATGAGGGTGGTCTGAAGAAAAATTAAGGGGAAGGCAGTGGCTCAGTGGTAAAGCATTTATCTCTCGCGCAAAAGCGTTCCTGGTTTGATCTCAGCTCCCACAAAGTGGGCCTTATGGTGGACAAACAGCGTGTGTGTAGGTTTTTTTTCCGGGTTTTTCTATTTCCTCCCATTTTCATCATTCCAACATTAACATCTTTCTTATCATCACCGTCAACCTTATCCCTGGTGCGTAATTGTCGTACGTTGAACTCAAAATAAATAAATACAATTTTTAAATTTTCATCTCACGGTTGTGCCCTGTAAGCAAAAGCAGATGAATGATTAATAATAGTGAATGATTATGAAAAAGTGAAATAATAATACAGGAGGAAACGGAGAAATCACAATATAATCCACGGATACAATTGTTCCGTAGTCCAGGTCCACCACAGACTCATATGGCATGGGATCAAACCAGGGATCTTTCACACCAGAAATAATCCCTCTACTACTGAGTCACTGTGTCCTTTACAGTGATCTGAGAACAGTTATAATATGAGGAGGTCCAGAAAGAAAGTGAATGCAATTTGAAAGAGGAATGGTATGAAAGACATGTTATTGACGATTTGAAGGAACTTTCTAATAAGAAAGCACTGGATATTCAATCTTCGTTGATGTATGGGGAAGTGCCACATCAATTCAATTGAGTGAGCTAATGTCTAGTAAAATAATACTAATCTCATAATTATTTGAAATAGATTTAGCAACTGAAGAATAATGAACTTTCATAGAATGAAATTAACAAACTTAAATTTACGTTTTTATAAGAGGAGAAAGAATAGACATGTACTATAAGAGCAGATATTTAGGCCACATCAATCATTGCTTTTCATTCCAGCAGTGGCGTAGTGTGGTCGCTAACGCTCTCGCCTTTGGTGCGAGCGATCCCGGGTTCGATTACTGGTGTGGACACTCGGTCGAAAAAGTGTAAAAGCTTTTTCAGACCAGCCATCCTGAGTGAGGTTTTCCTGAGGTTTCCTCATTCACACCAGGCAAACGCCAGGATGGTACCTAGCATACAGGTCCCAAGCCGCTTCCTTCCTTGCCTTTCCTCGGATTGTGTGATTGCCGAGGGACATTGTTCCTCATACATGACGGATTAACATGGCCATAGATGCTGAAAGCTAGAAATTTAAATCCTAATCTCTGTTAAAGCAAGTATAGTTTTATTAAGAAAGTGCACACATGTCTGTAGAGCTATTAAGATAGGACGGGGTATGGACTGGTAGCTGGTCCATGATTGCGCCCCTGATGCAGACAAAATACAAATATTAAAAAGGGTTACGATGGCTTTGGGGGTTCCGGACACGGTGAACCCCCTCCGTGGGTGTCTCTGATCACACTTACCATGAATACATGATCTTATAATGCTCATAATATTATACTAATCATACAAGAACAGCAAAAAATTAGATTTATATTATTAAATTGTCATAAGTGATATACAGTAAATTTCCATTAGTCCGTCATTCAACAGTCCGAAATATCTGATGTTCCGGCACCAGCGTAGTGGAATTTTTCCGTTCTTTTTATACAATTTATTGTAGGCCTACAATAGTGCAGTAA
The DNA here is from genome assembly GCF_964235325.1 of Thermobia domestica. Classification (NCBI taxonomy): domain Eukaryota; kingdom Metazoa; phylum Arthropoda; class Insecta; order Zygentoma; family Lepismatidae; genus Thermobia; species Thermobia domestica. The sequence continues at coordinate 208,703,348 of NC_137458.1, read as the reverse complement.
TTCTGTATCAGGTTGTATCCTTTAAAATGTTGAGTTTAAATTAACATTTGGTATGAAAGACATGTTAAAATGGTTATTCTATTGCTCCTGGTAAATGTTTGCTGTCAAACTTTATGTTATAGCTGTGTTCAGTCTACGACTTAAAGAGTCTTCATCCTGACGAAATTAAAATACCGCTAATTTTACAGTAATTATGTGATATCTTCAAATAGATAAAAGATAATTGAAATATGGAACAAGAGCGCCCTAGACAATATTATTTTGCGTGAGGTGCCGTTATCACAAGTCACCTAGCGGCTTTCCGTTTTCAGCTGTTTAGATACGCGAAAATAAATGCCGATTTTCAAAATGGCTCGAAATCGAAAGCAGATAAGTGAGTCGTGATAACGGTTTCTCATGTAAAATAATATTGTCTAGGGTGCTCTTGTTCCACATTTCGACTCTTTTATCTATTTGAAGATATCACATAAATAAGACATCGGTAGATATGATACTAACTCTGTAAATATAAGCTAATGTTTATTTAAGTAAGTATTGAGTCTTCTGTTTACTGTATAGAGCAGAAATATAGAGTAGAGGGGGGCAAGAGTACGTGGGGGGTAAGGATACGATTCCCTAAAATCAGGTGAATATATTCGCGTATGGCAATAATGCGTCACGTGGAGTTTGATGTTAATGGCGTCTAGAACCTAAACAAATTTGAGTGTGCTGCGGTAAACTACAAACTATCTAGGTAATTATTTATGTTTTTCTAATAGTTCGATATAATATTGGAACATAAGTAGTTAATGAATAACTTACACAATTTTATAACGATTTCAAAGTACTATAAAGCGTTAGTTTCTAACATATCCATTGTTTGACAGGATGGAGTAAATTGACTTTCTTCCAACAGTTGGCTGTACAACATCACGGGAAAGTCAATTGTGAGGTGAGGGGGCAAGGGTACGCAGATACCTACGGGGCAAGGGTACGCGTGCGTACTCTTGCCCCTTCTGTTCTATGAAAAAGAATCAAATTTGATATAGAACTAACAATCAAAAAAGAATGTAGATTCCGTTGTAATAGAGAGTGACGGCAAACTTTACGAATACTGGTTCCCATATGTAGCCTCTAACGTTAAGAATTCTGAAGAATCCTGATATTTTCTTATGTACGAGGGATAAATTTTTATTCTAAATTCCATTCCTTACATAACAGTATCTAAGGTGGTGTTTGAGTTTTCGAAACAGATAAACGTGCGAGATAGTGACATCTGCAGTTATTGAATAACGTTACGCTTGCTTATTTTATTCAGGTTTCAGAAATACTACGCTTTGTCCTCTTTTATCTTAAATGTCAGTAGTCTTCAGTAATAAATTTCAATGGGCCTTATGCAGAGTCATTCTGACACGTGATTAGTGCCATACTAAAAAGTTCGACTACCGTATGTTTCCTGTAGTGGTCAGTCCTTTAGTAATCATACGTTAAAACGACTCTGCATAAGGCGGTATCAGCCCAATGATTGGTAAGGGATTCTATAAAGATGTATGAAGCTAACCTAACCTAACATTTGACAATATGTAGCTTCATCAAGGATAGGTCGGGAAGTTTTTAAGTTACCCTTGTAGGTGGCAAGCATTCTGTAACTGATGGAATAAGCTGGAAATATATTTTTATAAAGGGTCTAAATATTATCTGATTTTTTTGTATCTATGCATTCCTATTACTGATATAAGGAGAATTAAGGATTTTTCTTTATTTTTTTTAATGAGAATCTGCAACGTCTTTAGGTACAATAAAGCCAGTAGGCCTATTTACCGAAGAAATGGAGAACGAATTAGTGGAATATATCACATTACTGGATCAATTCTTCTATGAATTAACTTTAAAAGATATAAGAAGAATGGCATACAATTTTGCTGAACGTAACTAGGTGCCCCATATCCTTTAGTCGTGTGAATCGAATGGCAGAAAGAGATTGGACAGAGTCTTTCCGTCGTAGACATTTAACAAGTGCTTTGCAACAGCCTTCAAAGACTGGTCTGGGTAGAGCTCGTGGTTTTAGCAAGCCACAAGTTGAATGTTTTTTTAATTGTCTAAAATATCTTGTAAGACAAAACGTCTTTTCTCCACGGGATACCTACAACATATACGAAACTGGAATAAACACGGTTCCTCATAAAGTGCCAAAAGGCGACTAAAACTCAGTTGTGAATAAAACTGTATCTAGTGATTTTGGAGTTAACATAACAGCTGTTTCATGGTGAGTGCATCTGGTTCCTTTATTCCCCAGATATTTCCCACAAAACAAATGAAACAAGAATTATTCGATGGTTCGCCGCCAGGTTCTGTGGGAATATCTAATTCTGGTTCATCAACTCACAACTTTTCGTAGAATGGTTATATTATTTACACCAACATGTGCGATCAAATTCGGTTACGAAAAAGGTATTTTTACTTGTTGACAATCAGACCTCTCACATTTCAATCGAACCGATTGATTTCTGCAGGCAAAATAGGATAGTGATGTTGAGTTTACCACCAAATCCCGGTCATAATTTGAAACTATTAGATCGCTCCTTTTTTGACCCGATGAAATCCTGATATTCAACTGTGTGTGATAAATGGATGAGGAACCATCCATCCCAACATCCCACGAGTTTATTTACTGAGGCTTACTACAAAAAAGACTCATAAAATGCTTCGTGTGGAGTGTTGTACTGTATGGGGCGGAAACGTGGACATTACGTAAAGGATGAAAATCGACTGAAAGCCTTCGAAATGCGGGTGTGGAGAAGAATGGAAAGAATTAGTTGGGTCGAGCGTAAAACGAATGAAAGAGTGCTAGAAATGGTGGGTGAGAAAAGAACACTTTTAGATATTATTAAGAAGAGGGAGAGAAACTGGTTGGGACATTGCCTAAGAAGATATTGTATCATGAGGGACGTCCTAGAGGGTATGGTGGCGGGAAAGAGAGGGAGGGGGCGAAGGAGACTACAATTAATGGATGATATAAAAACAGAAAGATCATACGCGAAGACGAAGAAGTTAGCGGAGAAGCGTGGAGCATGGAAGCTTCTCAGCTGCGGCAAGTGACCTGCCAATAAAGGCAGAATACCTATGATGATGATGACTACAAAGCTGCAAACATTGGTATCCAGCCTTCAAGAATCTGGAGTTGTCCTACTGAATCCAGATGTGTTCACTGAAGAAGATTTTCTTCCTTCTATTGTGGATGTGATAGACTTAAATGTAGATGCCAGGACTGAAGACGAAAGCATTCCTGAAGCAAAAAATCAAGCATCAGACCTGAATAGAGCCCAAAATCGTTCATCGGATGATTCACTGGAAGTAAAAAGGGGCCCATGCGGTACATCCAGATCAAACACTCCTTTGCCAGTTGCTCGTCCTCCTCCATCTGTTACCAAACCTTTAAACAGTAACGCTAGATCCTCACTAGAAGCAAGCAAGAGCTCATGCTGACTGTCTACTTCAAACACTCTTCTGCCGGTTGCTCGTTGTCATTCATCTGTTAACAAACCTTCAACCAGTAACGTTAGATCCTCACTAGAAACAAGCAAGAGCTCATGCGGACTGTCCACTTCAAATACTCTTCTGCCGGTTGCTCGTTCTCATTCATCTGTTACCTAACCTTCAACCAGTAACACTGGATTCTCACTAGAAGCAAGCAGGAGCTCATGCGGATTATCCACATCAAACACTTCTCTGCTGGCTGCTCGTTCATCGGTTACCAAACTTTCAACCAGTAAACTAGATCTTAGGAGTAAGGGAGGTAAGCAGGGGGCCCACGTGGACCATTTACACCATGCATTCCTTTGGTGGTTGTCAGTCCTCCTCCAACTGCTACCAAGCACTCAACCAGTAGATCTTGATCTTCTCGAAGTCAATCAGAGATTCTGACATCCTCTCCTTTCAAGCAGAACTTACTTTCGAAACGGCGCCCTCCAAAGAGCAATGGCAAACATCATCTTGCACCAGGAAAGCTACAACCGAAATTGTAGCTACAACTCCTCAGGTCAGTGAGGAAGTAGTGTACGAGTGTCAATTATGCAATATCATTTACAGTGATCCACCAATAGAAGACTGGATCAAGTGCGCAAGATGCCATGAATGGTGGCATGAACAATGCACATCATATAAAGGAGTAGTACCTTCATCTCTGATAATTGTTAATGCTGTTTTGGGTGCGTACTCTTGCCCCTTTGATTTCGTACTCTTGCCCCACATATAGGGGCAAGAGTACGAATTTGAATGTTTTCATTTTATGAGTTCTACTTCCTCTAAGAATAGAGGTATATAAAAGTTGAGTTCACATTTCGTAAAGGAGAGTTCAAGTTTTGTGTTCCATGTAAAAGTTTTCCGTTGTAACTATTTTTTACCAAAATATATAAGTTTAATTAAAATTTGCGTACTCTTGCCCCCCTTTCCTATATGCATAATTTTAAATTTTGTAATAGCCTCTGTGTGGGAAATTCAAAGAATTATCGTAGGCCGTATAAAGCTATACAAGAAGTTGTACATGTGAAAACTGCTCTCTATAGCAATTGTGCTTATCCCCGGCCCAACAACAATTCTCGTTTTATTCCCTTTTGCTTAGCTGGAAATCCCAATGCTAGAGAATGCGCGAAGTAAAAGCCACAATGGTCTACCACGTTTAACTCTTCCCTTGGGATCACTGAGGCTCCTTTTCCGCCTCTGCTCTGGTTTCGCGTTGGCTTTCCTCAATTCAGGAAATTCCCCGCTTTGCATGCAAAGGGGTCTTGTAATTGGCAGTGCAGCAGCGGTTTTGCGGGGAAAAGACAGTCTCTTCGTTCGTTCTCGGAGATTCACTTCGACCCTTAAAATGGACTCTGCTAACTGCACTCTTGGCGAATGTTTTCCGTGTTACATTTAAATATTATATGATTTTAAATTGCTTATAGTTTCAACAATTGAACATTTAATGTGGCTCAGTGTAACATACACAAAACAAACAAGATTTAAAAGAAACTGTAGGCATAGGCAATGCGTTGTAGGTTAGTGAGTTTACTGAGAGTTCTATTTCTAAAAGAAGGAACATTTTTTTATAGAAAAAGTATTTAAACATGCATTTCAAAAAGTCATTTCTAAATGAATTCAAACTAAAGTTGTTATTTGTCAGATAAAACTAACATGGCTAAAACAAAAATCTCAACTCTTTTGAAAAATACATACTACAGAAAACGTATCTTCGAATAATAGTTTTTTTTTTCAACACAAATATAAGGTGCGACGTAGAAGTAAAGTATAAGGTAAGGCATTCGAATAGCACGAACATTTCTATTAATAGAAGCTTTCGTGTTTGCTTCCTTATAAGGTCTAGTTGAATAAATCTAGTGAACATCGAACAAATAACATTAGATTCGAGCCATAGGAGAAAAGCAACAAAGAATTCGGTTATTAGGAATTTCTAGAAAGGCTTTGATAGGAGGTGGTCATTTTCAAAAATGAGATTGAACTCGATGGGAACACATTTCTTTACAATTGTATGTCTTTTGTTTGTGTTCCGTGGTCCAGATAACTTGCTAATGTTATCGTGCACTGAGAAAAAAATGTATGTGGCGTACGTAAAATCGTATATTACTTTTGTAAATCCTGTAGTTTTTGGACGTACAGCAAACGTATAACTGAAAACACATGTTTTATAATACTTTCTGTATAAGTGTTCCTTCCATCTATACGTACTTTCCGTATGAAACAATATAGGCGGTCAGGATCTCACATACAAATGGGCGTATATAACATATAGCTGAGGAATGTAACATAAGTATATGCATGTGATATACGGAAGACTGTTCCATGTTAGACGTCCTGCAACGGCTTGATGTAACAACGAAGGGCAGTGTCTATGTAGCATACGGATAACGTATGCTCCGTACTGATCTTTGTAGTAAGCAAGAGGATACCGCATATTTGTACAATATACCGGAGAAGGAATTTTTTTCAGTGTGGATTTTCATTTGACTGGAGATACATTTATACCAAGGGTGGCCAACCTTTTTAATTTCGAGAACTACCTTTCATTTCAGACATAACTGGCGGTTTACTTGTCTATTCAATAACCTGAAAGAGCGAATAATACCACAATACCAATGAGCGATATAGATAGTTTAACACAAACCATTACGGGCTACCTCTATAGTAGACCACGATCTACGCGTTGGCCACCACTGATTTACACAATTCTTCCCGACCCGAATATACGTATATGACCTTTAAACAATAAACTTTTTTTTTTTTTTTTTTTTTTTGTACGCTGAGGAAAACATTCTCAAATTAGGACAGATTTTTGAGATTTTGTTGAAGTTACGAACTCATGAGTACGTACAACTTTGGTCATGTTATACTAGAGCGTCACCAAGTTAGTGATGAAGAAAACATAATTTCTTTTGCAACATGACGGGACATTGAAAGTACATCGAAAAGTTGTGAGTGAAAGGGGTAAGAAAGAAGATGGATTGAGAAAGGAAGGGGAGAGAGTGTGGGAGAGACATACGAAACTCCATGCGTAGGCTTTTAAATCCGTCTTCTCAGAGAACGACCGACTTTCCGATAGTTTCATCATTGCTAATGGATGTGGAGAGATCTGCTACTTCGGATTTTGGTTTTATCCTAGCTCGAGCTATCCACCCAACCAACCAAGCATTGCCTCCCTATCTACTTCAGGAGGGAAAGAAGAGGAGGCCTTCGTGATTTAAATCAATGAGAGTCGACTATGACAGAGATTAATGAGACGGGGGAAATCGGGTTCCGGTCTGCTCAAAGATCGCAAGGATTAGAAGCTAATTTAATGCGATAATACATTGCCACCTCCCGCCCTCCATTTCCCCCGGCCTTCGTCCGTCGAAGAGTAAACAGCTGGTGCAGAAAACTGATAGAAAACAAATTGGAGGAATAACACCCCCTTCCCCCCGTTCCTCTTCCCAACTAATTCACCCACGCCATGCCAAGTTGAAAGAAAACAATGGGTGATCACCTCCATGTATGGAAGGAACAAGAATGCCTGCCTGTTTGGAAATCACGTTGTTCTTTGGAGAAAAAGAGCCACTTCTCCTAAACTATTTATCAGGAGAAAGGATGTTGTTCTCAGTCTCAATATTACGAGTAGGCCTACTTGTTTCAAGAATTCAGGTTGCAGGGTTATGTGGGAATACTAAATCCTCTTTACAGTGTCTCACTGATACAATTTCAATATAATCAAATAATAATAATAATAATAATAATAATAATAATAATAATAATAATAATAATAATAATAATAATAATAATAATAATAATAATAATAATAATAATAATAATAATAATAACAATAATAATAATAATACAAAAACTTGTAAAATACACAAATAACGACAAATTGATCAAGTGCATCAAGTGAAACAGAAGTAGCCATTTGTTTAGATAATTACAGTTCCAGTTTGCAATACAAATTTCGTTACTGAAAAGATTCTAAAACCAAGAATTTGTTCTACAATAGACACGTCTTGAAAAATAAGTATGTCTTATCTAGTCAATAGTTACGTACGATAGATGACTTAGAGCCAACAATTTTCAAAAGTTCTCATTCTCCCTTGAAATGCAACTTTGCTAATCCAGATTCCTGAAGCAGTGATTTTATATTCAGTTATTGAAACCCGGTATTCAAAGTTAGCTACGTAGCACAACAGGTTTCAGAACTTGTTTGGGTGGTCAAGTTTCACACTTAGAAATTTCTAATTAAGGGACAGGCTAGTTAACTATTATTCAGTTAAACTCTTATAGGGCAAGACTAATTCTGTAATAAGTATGTCTTAAATAAAAAAAAAAAGGAAACTTCTCATCTATTAGTATTAGATGTGACAAGAATTGAAAATATTCCGTCTCGCAAATGTATCGTGAAAGTCGTCTCTGGTCTCGGCAAGAGTATCTGTTTCTATTAGAAAAACTCTATCTCATACCTTAACTCATCACGAAAATTATGTCTCGTGGGTATATACTGTAGTTAGAATACCGTAATATTTTAAGAGAAAAGATTTACGAATAGGGTTGCCATTAGTTAAAGAAGTTCCAGGAAATATTACTCCTGTTTCATATTATAATGCCATAGTCAGATTTTGGAATGTTATAGGTAAGTTCCTCCTTTTATCCCAATTCATAATAACATGTAAATATTTTAGGTGAATACTTAAATTTGGAGAGTGGAAGAGAAAAACTAGGACAAATAAATACTGGTTGAGGATAGGAAAATACAAGGAAACCATGAAAACTCAATTATAAAATTGAAAATTCTCCTAACGATCGTTCTGCTTAAATGTTTCTTAAGCGAATATCAGCGGACCCTCAATGATTTTGTGGTATCTGATGATTGTTCAAACAAAGGCATCTTAGTTCCATCTTAATTTTGATCTAGCCTGAAAAAAAGTTGTTCTCTATCAGTTTTGGCCTGGTTCAAATTAAAGCACTTCTATCTCAGTTTCGATCTTGTTGAAACAAAAGTTTTGCCTTAGTTTTGGTCAGGTTTACTGATATATATATATGTTTCTTCCTCTGAACTCTTCGTTTTGTTACAAATTGACTTCACGAAACAGAGCGATCGCTGAAGAAAGCAGTAGTTTTATTTCAGAAATCCCGGTTATTCACTCAAAGAAGAAAGAGAAGTGATCCGCAACTCCACTGTTGGTATTAAGGGAATAACTGAACTAAAATTCATAACTGTAAGAGCGACTCATTGTTACAACTTTTAGAGTCTCTTCGTTATCACAAAGGTTGTCTTGGAAACAAGTGAAATCTTTAAGTTTAACGTCCCATAATTATGCCTGGTAGACTAAGGGAGACGATGATTAAAGCACGTGAATAATGATGGAAGAATTTAGTGGAATGAGAAAGTGGGAGGAAACGGGCGTACCCTGAGAAAACCCATGAGAACGATGTTTGTAAGGTTGCCTTACATTTTAGTAATATTGCATACATGACAAGCCTAGTGCATAACTTAATTGCACTCATGAATACACCAAAGAAGGGAAGCAAGAAACTAACATTTAAGTGAAATTAATCTGTAAAGATACAGATTGAAATGTCCAAATAAATAACTTCAAACTGAGACATTGTATTAGAAATTAATTGGAGAACGTACAAAATAGAAGAAAAGGAAATCAGGATAGACCAGGTAAATAGCAAGTAATATGGAGAAAAAGCTTAGTTTTGAGAGACAAGCGAAGTTGTGTAGTCCAGTAATGGAAACGGGTCACAGGCTGACATGGATCACGCGTGGATCTGGGTCTCGCTTCTAGATTCGTGTTAGAAGACGCAGACAGACCTAGTGACCCGAGCTGACCCGGCGACCCAGAATCTCTGCAACATTACTGCAGAATTTTATAGTTGGTTAATGGTGTCAACTACTCGAACTCGAATGTCATTTGTTTGATTTCTGGTGTGACATATCTTAATAACAGTATCTTGTCTTGAACATTTCAAATATAACCTCATGTTTATTTGTCTTCCCATACTGAAATATAATGTAGTGGTTTTGGACGCATAATATACAAAAATATTTATGAAAGCTCTGTTTGGGCTCAGCGGGATCGTTGATATTGTAATACAAGTTTTACAAGTTCGAGGGACTAAATTTGGAGAATCCTTCATAAGAAGAAAACTTATAGCTTTGCTTTCCTGCTGTTGTCACACGCTTATATCCTGATAGATCTTGTAGTTATCTTTCAGTGCGCATACGTTTACATACACAACAAATGAAAAAGAAAAACGTATGTTTAGTGAGAAGACAGAGAATATCGTGTTTGAGAGAATTATCTTAGCACCTTCCTACATACTCATGTGTATGACGATGTTTAGTAGTCTCTGGATTACCTGGGTCACCGGGTCTAGTGGGTCATAGATTTGATCAGAGCACCGACTGCGTGAGTGCTTCGGGGCTCAAGCACCCATTAGAGGTATTTAATGGGTACCGAGCACCCATTGAATTTTTGAGTTCGAGTTAACCTCGAAATTACACTTTCATGCCGTGCATATGATCCCAAGTTAAATTTTAGGTAGGGATGCATATATGTTAAATAATAATTTATCAATATCTATTTTAGACTCTTTAGGTTTATGTCATATTGAGGATTGAGCGATATAACATTACAACGATAATAATATATAATAGGTAAGTATAATTTTGTATAATTATTTCTTGAAATAACTTGGTGTTTGATATTGTTAATTTATATTCTTAAAAATGTAAACTGCTTTACAAAATTACAAGCCAGTTGAATAATTTTCTACTTTCAACTCAAATTATCCTCAAATGTTCTAGAACTTTGACTGTAATCATTATTAACTTATTTTAATAATTTTTTGTCTCCTTATTTTGGCCAATATTTCTAAACACGTTTGAAATTCACAAACAAAATCTTAGTGTTTAGGAATTTTGTTTCATCTAAAGTTTGGAAAATCGTGCTAAAGTAAGTATAAAATAAAATTTAAAAAAATGCCTTTGTAATTTAAATATAAATTCACGGTTCATTTTATTTCAGCAGGTCTTAATAGTCTTTTTCGCCACTCAGGAAGAATTTGGGAACCATTGGTCCATTGGAAGTAAAAAAAAAAAAAAAAAAAATAGTGCTTAAGCCTAAGCGCCCATTGAGAAACTCGGCACAGATCTGCCTTCAAATCTTCTGGATTAATGTCACGAAGTTCGTTATCCGTTTGATGAGTACAGTCTTCCTTTTACTTGTCATTTGATAATTTAATAATAATAATAATAATAATAATAATAATAATAATAATAATAATAATAATAATAATAAGTATAATCCCGAAATTCTGTTCAATATTTACATTATTAGCTCAAAATGTCACTGCATAATATATGATGAATTATAATTGAATTACTTTACTCATTTGCAGCAAACATTTATCCTCGATTATTAAAGAATAATTAAATTCCGTCAAAATCTACCGTTTAGATGACTGTTTATATGCGATGAATTAACGAAAGTTACTAAATACTTATGATATTTTTAATACAACATGCAAAATTAAACGTTAACTGTTTGTTACATGAGGAAGCTTACGAACATACCAAAATTTGTAAACGTTAAAATAGGGATGCTATATTTCAAAAGTGAAAATCTGTGACATTATGCCCAATTGGACATTATGTCCAATTATTTTTAAAATGCCTGAAATCAGAGAGGTACAGTTGCATTTACTTCCCGTTTCACTGCTATAATAAATATAAAAACCTAAAACACAGTTCCACAAAAAAAATCTTGATATATTAATATATTAAATAAATAAATAAAAATTAACATTATTGAGATGTTTCTACTCTTGCTCCAGTTTCATCACTCTGAGTGTGTGTGCATGAATACTTATTTGAATAATGCAATTGTTCAAGTAATTTCTTGTCTTTAAGTATTTTCTGATGAAACTATATATATGACAAGTCGGTAAAAAAAAGTCTTCTTTATCACACATGCTTCAATATTCTCGCTCGATGTTTTGGGTATTCG